>NC_052472.1:21455327-21476420 GCF_009730915.1 Dioscorea cayenensis subsp. rotundata
AGCCTTTAGTTATTTTTTCTCAACCAGCCTCTGGGCCCATTCCTCGTTCGGTCAAGCTTGTCTCACTCTGCCCCTCCAGAATCGCAGCTTTTCCCTTCCAGATCCGGGCGAGGTCCCAAGGGTAGTTGGCACCACCGCTTGTAACGCTTATCGGTATTACCACGCTTCTTGGTCAGCCCCGTTATTGGAAGATATCAAGTTCCCAGGGATTTCACCGGGTTTTGTTAGTCCACAGGCAATTTTCTCAAGTAGGGTTTTTGTGTCAGTTTGCTGGCTCAGACACCATCGAAACAGTTTTTTCATTGCTGGATTTGTAATATCAGAATGGGCGGCTTTCTGTATTTGATATGGTCAAGAAGCATAAATGAGGTTTACGTTTGAAGAAATGAGATGTTAGCGCTTTAAATTTTATTGGTTTCTCATGAATGAATTTAGTTCTCTGCTTAACCATTGATATCTTTGTGTTTATGAATCAAGGTTACCTTTAAAATCTTATATTTCCGCTTTAAACATTTGTCAATACCGGTATGTCAATCGGTTATTGGCTCGTGTTTATGACATGCTGGCGGTCAACCTAGTTATAACGGACGATGCATGACTGACACCGAGTGTGAGACCTTGAATGAATTGAAAGATAACATGACCTCGGTTAATCGAGATTATCCGAAGGACACCGTCATAGTGATTCACCGAAATGGGAAGCTATACTCAAGAGGGCCCCCCATCCCTCACTGCAGGCCACCACGCACCACAATCTGGATCGGGAAAGCTCCCGCCGAAGCCTGTGCCCTGATGTGGCCCCCGCGTTTTGAAGTCTCAAGGCTACATGGCGAATACTTGAGTAGGCGTTTCAAAAGAAGAAAACCTGGCCGGCTCAAGGGAGGTATTTATCAAAACCCACGAGAGACACAGACTTCATCAAGAGCACTACAAAGAACTTGTTCGATGAGGGAAGAAGATAATTTTGTTAAATCCCCGGTACCATGGCACACAAATTCTCCCAAATACATCGCGCTCGGGTTCTCGAATCGGATCGTTGATTGGCGTCGTGATGATTCACCCGCCATGGGGCTTATACGTACGGGCGCAGCGACGATGTCGGGTCACGGAGGACATTCCACAAGCAACCGCCGGAGCGCAAGATGATGCCGAAAGAAAGACCAACACAGATATATTAAAGGGTGCTCACGCCATAATATGGCGCGGTTTTACGAATGACCGAACGGAAGAAAGTCCATTTCAGCAAGATCCCAAGGGCTGCCATTTGAAAGTAGTTACCTAAGTGCCGTATTGTGAGGAAACCAAATTTTGTCATCGTCAAGGGAAAAGGAGGTAATAAATCATGGACAATGTTTAAATATAAGTATTTAGTTTAAACATATTATTTTAGCGCTTAACTTCATTATTTATAGTTTAAAATTTATTCATAAAGGTTTAAATATTTTGTCTGCTTAAATATATTCCTATAAATGCTTTAATATATAAAAACCTGCTTAAATATAGTTGTTAAAGTTTAAACCGAATGATTTCATTTAAATTGTTTGGTTTATATATGTTAGTTTTAGCCGGTTCATGAAAATAAGAAGAAATATTTTGTTGGGGTTAATCGATTTTGACGGATGCTATCGCCTCCCGAACCACTCTGTCAAGGTGACGAAAGTGGCACTCCCCACTGCCACAAGGCCAACGCCTGGCTCTCCTTACTCTGCACCACGCGCACGATCTCGGGACCGTGAGAAGCCTTCTACCCCGCCCGACAAATAACTCTATACTAATGGCTAAACGATAGTCCCTCTAATCAGGCACCACTATGGCAATTTCCACCGACTACCCAGAGCGAAGACGTCACTGTAACTCTTACGCAGGCGTTCGCAATCGGGATCAAGCGCCGTCCCTCCAAAGAAAATGAACCACCGGACGGACGAGCCGGGCCGAATTTGACGACGACGACATCATTGGGGTGTGACATTCCAAGACGGCCACATTCAAGAGACTTACGCAAAAAGAGGAGAACAATATCGCCTCCGCTCCACCGGCTTACCGACGATGAAACAATAGCAACACCATCGGCGGCCGATGCTGTTACTTAGTCTGTCATCAGACGACACGTGGCCATGACGTGGAGGACAACGAGATGATGCGTCCGCTGCCGCGGTCGAGAAGATCATTAACCCTTGTTAACGAAATCCCCGATCGCTGGAACCGGCCACGAGATCGGTGCATCAAAGATGGACACAATCCCCCAAGAATAAGAACAAGCTAAGGGTGCTGCCTCCTTCGTTGATGTTGTTGTCAGAAAGCTACCTACCGAAGATTGTCGAATTGGCCGCGGCTCGCGGGCTACCTACCGAGAAGATCGCTGAAACTGCTGTCGCGCCGGCGTACAGACCGCATCGAAGGTGACACGATCCCACAACAAAAAGAAGCATTGAAGGGTACGCTCATGGCGCTACGAGTGCCGCTGCAGATCAAGCCAAAACACAATCCAACAACAACAACAACAACCATATAAGGACGTAACACCGCTGCTGCTCAACGACTGTTGTCCCATCGAAGACCCCGACCGAGCAACGAGGGAGATCATCAAGGCCAATCAAAATTGGACTGGGACATGTCTAGCAAGTCTTCGCTCGAAGAAGAAAAAATGGGTCAGCTAATCAAGGCCTTAACAAATACGAAAGCGTGAGTTGATGAGGATCTTCCTTAACTCACTGTATGGACGTGTAAGCTTAAAGTTTTCATGATAGTGTTTAAAGTTTTTATGATAGTGTTTAAATGTTTATATGTTATCATTTAATTTATCTACTTAACGCTTTAATTATTTATAATATCATTTGAACATTGATAATATCATTTAAATATTTAGAATATGTTTTTAATTATATCTATTATCGCTTAATCTCAGACCGCTGTAGGAAGAATCGATCACTGTCACATTCACATGGGACAAATTATACACTCGGCTGAGGGTAAGGAGATGGTCACGATGACGTGATGGACGCTTTTGTATGCATAATACAAAAGTCACTGAGCAAAGTGCCATATCCCTACAAGCAGCGCCCATCACAAGATCACCGGCTCCGCTTTATGTCAAAGCGGGACTGACTATACGAAACAATCTACAGCTATGGGATCGGAGATGTGCGCAATTTTCGCATGAAGTTCAAAATTCATCCTCCCGATAATAAACGAATGGCGTTACTTCCACGCCACATCGCCCCTCGACTAATGACAAACAAGGATACTGTGCATTATTCTTCATGCGCGGGTACGAAAAAGACGCTGGCATGGTAAGTTCTTTAATTATGTCCGATTGATAGTGTTTGTTATTTAATCGGTATCTTAATCTCAACTTGCATATCTCAACAAATAAATCTATCTCGACACTACTGCCGAGTATGAAGTTCGGCGTAGTCAGCGACCGATAAGTACCCACTGCTTACTTACATGGAAACCCCACCAAAGAAAAAACAAGGAAGGCCGATTGGACCGCCTATGTCACGCGGTCACGAGAAATTACTTTGGGGTAAGAGCCACGGCACTGCAGAGACGTCCCTTACCGAGATTGAAAGTATGTTACCCGCATACTTAAGGAGGGAGGCAGCATCCATGAGAAAGGCATGTCCAGGCGGGTTAAATTTTGTTTTCGCATAACATGACTTGTATATGTTAATGTCAATTTTGTTTTCGAACGTAAAACCGGGACAAAATTCAATTCATTGTTTTCATTTTCAAGAACATGACTCTTCTACGTCAATGTAAATTTTGTTTGTTTCTTTAATTGTAGCATGTTAAATTCCATTCAGCCATTTCATTGTTTAATTTATAGATGTCATTGTTT
The DNA here is from genome assembly GCF_009730915.1 of Dioscorea cayenensis subsp. rotundata. NCBI lineage: Eukaryota > Viridiplantae > Streptophyta > Magnoliopsida > Dioscoreales > Dioscoreaceae > Dioscorea > Dioscorea cayenensis. The sequence goes on from NC_052472.1 coordinate 21,459,169, forward strand.
ACATTTCGGCTTAATTGTTTAACTTTACCATCTATCGCTTTAAATTTCGCGTCCCAAACATTTAAAAATTACGCTTTCTATTTAACATAACACCGCTCTCTGCTTTAAATAATCGATAACACCAGAAAAGAATAAGAGTTTAAATATGAAAAATTTCTAGTCAATCAGATTGTTTCTCTTTAGAAGTCACTGATTTACAATGCCTAGTCTACGATGATTTCATTACAAGATCTACGATTGCGACTGGATCTGGCAATAGGCTATAATATAACTCATGACATCAAACGCTTGCAACTCGATCCTCTTTCGCTCTAGACGCCTGTGCGCCTTCTCGCCACAAAGTGCCGCAGAACAAAAGCTCACGATTTCCGTCAAGGCCCTGCCATCGTCGGGTATGGGAATATAGCTTTCTTTATACGCCAGCTTTGATAATTGCTCTACCAGTAGTAGCCGCTAATAAATTGATATGTAACGCTGCTCATTCTGTATCATAGCCGGCAAGCGTGTTCGCAGGATACCATAAACTTGCCACCTGACGACATGAACAAGTTCGATGGCATGATTCATGAGGAGTTGTCAGACTCGTCGATCACTTCGTAACGCATCATCGACACAACGATCAACACGTAAGATTTCTCAGCTATCCTCAACAATTATCTCTACCTTCGAATGTATGTCTCCGCATAAGTAGGTCTCCCATTTGCTCGTTGCTCACGCCCTAGCCATATAACATGCGATCAACTCTGAACCTCGCAAATAAGGTTAAACAAAGACAGATTGATGGTTAAATAATCTGTAAAACATGTTTAAAAACATTATTATAAATAGTTAAACGAAAGGATTAATATTTAAAGTCGACAAGTCTAATTAAACAAAGATGGAAAATGTTTTAAAGGGTAACACTAAATGTTAAGTGTAAATCAACATTCGCAGATCTCATGGAGTCGACTCATTTTTCGCCACCTGCGAAATGATGAGCTTCTTTGATCCAAGCATCGAACGACTCCGCCGACATTTGAATACATCCACCCCCAACGATCACCCTCGACGATAATCTCGACCAATGTGCCATATCCGATTTATTAATCAACCAAATGATGAGCTCGTGTGATGCGGCCTGCAGCTCATTCACGGATTATCGAAATTCGCCGCGGACGCCCACATGCAACGCGTGAAGCATATGACTCAAAGATTCTCCCTCAACGCCTTCCCAAGTCTCGACATTGGCTTTCATAAAATCGCCTCCAAAATGTCGAAGACAAGATGCATGTGGCGGAGCAGGAAGACTCTCGCAATCGCATTCACAAGGCCCTCGACTCGTCCCGACACGAAGGTAATTATCTCATGATAATCTCCTTCCTCGTATAAAGCATCACCTAACTTAGATACGAACAAAGTCCAATTGGCATCGGGTCTCGTTATCGACTATACTCAAGGCGACGTGGAAAAACCATTGTTTTCCATCTTTCTCGTGGCACCCAAGAGTGTACCCCGATATTTTCCAAGGAGGCGGGTACCATCGAGAAATAGCAGTGGCCTACAAACCCTCTTGAATCCCATAATACACACGCTGAAAGAAAAGAATGCACGTTTAAAATGATCACCATCTCTTTCCACGATCGCAACGCCAGCTGTAGATTTGTCTCTACCCACCTTATCCACATACCAAAGCAAACATTCGTAGTCGAGATGTCACCGCCGCTGAGGACCACCCGCATGCTTTTTTTCCCAACCAAGCCCGCTTGTATGGTATGTGACACCATGTTCCCGCAACATGTCCTTCCTCGAATGTCGACTGGCCCATGACAAGGGCCTGGTCCTGAGCTCGAATCACCTGCGGCGCTACTCCATTTTTGGACGCTTTGACGTGATGTGCGAACCTACGCCACCACCGCAAAGTGTGTGACGTGTTGATTGTCTTTGATTCGAAAGTATTTTTATTATACTCTTTTTGATGCATGAAGGCGCCAACGACAACCACTCCAGCAAGCATTCCACTACCACTCAATGTTTTTTTCGCTCTTTATGCGAATTTGAAGTCAAAATTTCGCTTGATCGCATGATTTCAAGTACGCCCCTAAAAATGTTCAACACTCGCCAAAAACGTTGTCCAATATCCAACGATAGCACTTCGCAATGATCCGACGAGGAAGGAAGACATCCCATACCGTCGTGGTCACCTGTGGGGTTGAACGGGAGCACTCGCAGAATCGAATTCCCGCCAACACTTCACCAAATGAAAAGATCAATATGTTAAGCGGAGAATATAATGTTTAGCTGATAAACTGCCAATATTTAAACGTTAAATTAAATACTTAAGCGTCTCAAATAACGTAAACTAATAGTACAAGATGTTAACCAGTGACTGACATATTTAAACAATAATGAACCCATACAACTGGATCAAATAAAAGAGAAGGAACTTACAATGAGTAAAACTCGTTTTCATTAGGATTCGGCAATGGCACATTGTCTATCTCGACAACAAGATCAACTACAGCGCATTTGAATATGGAGTGCACATGACACATCCGCTGGAAGTTAACATCATTTTCTATTGGACAAACCGTTTTATATCCATCTGGTGTGATAAACTTCACCCTGACAAGGGAAACTTCGAGACCCCATCGCTCACATATCTCAGCTAACACCAACTCCCAAGAAGTCTGAGCCGTGAACATTAGCACACTTCCCTCCCCGTTGAATCTAGCAATACCACAAAAACTCTCCATAATATATCGGCCAAAAACCAAATCGTACAAACCAAATGAAATGAAGAACAAAAAGAAGACGAAGAAGAAGAAGAAGATGTAAACAGCAAACAGTAGTCAGATAGGCAAACAAAAAAGTACATAATTGTATGCATAGAGGTTAGACTAGACGTGATGTGATTGGGCGGTATTTTTCCCTCCATCCCAAGGGAAAAAAGGGAAATATATGTCACTGTCGTGATGAAGACATATTGTCATCGCTCGAATGAAAGTTCTCACCTCAACATGAGTCTCTGTTTAAACGTCAAGCTTTTTATGTTTAAACAGATACATATAGTGTTTAAAATAACCATTACCTATTTAACTAAAGTCTATATCATGTAAATAATATGTAAACCGCTTTACATATAGTGATTTAACCTGTTTTAAAAATATATGTTATTGTTTTAAAATTGAATGCTTTCATTGACATCGCATTGAAGATGGGTACCTCCCCGGGTCACTCGCTTAAAACATCTTTTATGTATTTGCTTTAAACACCGTTGTCATTGTTTTAAAGAGTAAATCGATTATTGTTTAACTTTTTGTATTGTTTACAATGTCGTTCTTTGTTTCTCAAATTGTTTTTACTATGTCTCTGTTTAAACTTCACAAGTTATCACAAGGAAACACTCAAATAGGTTTGTTTGTTTAAAAATATTTAAACGCTTTACAATGGAGAATCTGATTAAATATCATAAGTTCACACTCAAATAAGCTTTCGTTTCATTTAAAAATAAAAACATTTACAACATTTACAACGCCTTCTCGGACCTTGGACACTCGCTGACTCGACCCCTCGTTCGTCCATTAAGATTTCGGCTCGACTCACCAAGTGTCTGTACATTCGAATGCTTACGGCGGTTGCATAACATGCGCATCAACTTGAACCTGCACAACGTAGAACGAAACACATTAAAAAAGGTTAAGCAAACACATTCATGAAAAAGTCTATTAATCAATGTGTCATGGTCTGACTTAAGCGAAGATCCTGATAGTTAAACACAGAAAGTAATATTTGTACACTGACGTAAGGTTCTTAAACGGTAACAAAATGTAGTGATAAATATCAACTCCGTCTTAAAGGATGTTTCCTAATCTCCCTCCTCTAGAGAATCCTCCGCAATCACGCAATAAGTGAAAACTTTCTTTTCTTACCCAAGTCGAAATGCTCACTAATTACTTGCCTGAGTCATCCACCGTTGGAGAATCCTCCTGATTCGTGCAATTATGCGGGGAATTCGACTTGGGCAAGAAAAAGATAGTTTAACTTGTTCGTGATTACGGCCGATTGATTCTCAAGATGAGGAGGATCACGAGACATCCTTTTCGTGATCAGAGTTGATCTTCGAATTTTCAACTGACTCCAGTGAATATCATACACATGAAGCAGATGAGGAGGAGGAAGAGGAGGAGGAGGAGGAGGAGGACGATGAGGAGTGGTTGTCCATGGGAAGGGTTCTTCCTTGTCATTTATGGTGTGAAGTCCACAAGCAGGTTGACGCTTCATATCCGAAAAAGTAAAATGCACAGTGGGACCGAGATCGATCGATGACAACGAACGGGTGTTCGGATATTTATATTACTGCGCACAAGAATTAATGCCGTCATTAATTTCTATGCACGTGGATACTACAATCTTGCCACCGCCACCCGCCACCGCCAACACTTCGGGCTAAATGAAAAGATCAATATTTTACGCAGAGACTTTCTGAGAATTTACACGTTAATATGAATAGTTAAACAGTAAAAATAAAGTTAAACGGAGACGACAATTATTAAACATATTGGTAATATATTTAAACAGATAACAGTAAATAGTTAAATATTATTTAAAGTATACAAATAGATAACCATAAACGAGAAGAACTTTACAACGAAATGAACTCGTTTTCAGTAGGATTCGACAATGGCACATGCTCTGTCTCGATAACAAAATTGACTACAGCTCATTTGAAGATGGAGTGCACTTGACCAATCTGATGGAAATCAACTTCATTTTCTGTTGGAGAAACCGATTTATATATTTTGGGTATGATAAACTTCACCCAAACTACCACAAATGAGCTGCCATAATAAACACCCGTAAAATGGTCAAACTGATAGCAACGAAGAAATTCTCACCGTATTACGAAACCGGCAGAACTGAAGTCGAACAAACCAAATGAGGAGAAATGAAGAGAAGAACAAGATGTAATGCAACTTCTAGGCATTGTCTATCAGAAACCAAGCAGAAAGCCCTTGAAAAGGTTGGACATGATGTGATTTGGCGCTTTTCTTCCCACCATTTTCAAGGGCAAAAATGGGATTTCACAACATGGACCCATTTGAAGTGAACGGTAGGGGGTAAAAGGGAAGCTAAACACTAACGGAAGGGCTGTCCGGGGTGTGTAAAAGTAGGAGGGGGTTTTTGGGAAGGTTTGAAAATTACGATGGGTGAACAGTAATTTTCCCTAAATAATATGATATAATTTTCATACAAAATTCTTAAAAGAAAGTTTCACTATAAAAGTACCCATAAACCAAGGCCAAACAACACATCTCTAACAAGTACCCACAAACTCTCACTTCTCTTGGGAATAAACACAAACACCTCCCGTGCAAAACACCAATTGAGGAAATACTAGCATTCTCCGACGCCATGGACCTCGGATGTGGCATCGCGTTGCCGATGATGATGAAGGCCATGATCGAGCTGGACGTGCTGGAGATCATGGCAGCAGCTAGGCCCGGCGCTCTGCTCTCGCCGGAAGAGATCGCGTCTAAGATCCAAACCAGCAACCCTGACGCCCACGAGATGCTCGACAGAATGCTTTGGTTCTTGGCCGCGCACAAAGTGATGACGTGCGAGGTTCTGGTCGGAGAGGAGGAAGGGAAGAGCAAGAGGCGCTATGGACTGGGCCCGGTTTGCAAGTTCTTCACTAAGGATGAGAATGGAGTCTCTCTGGATCCACTCTTGCTCATACACCACTCCAAGTTCATGGCGGATACATGGTTAAACCCATTTAACTATTTATTTATTTATTTATTTTTATATTTATAATTTTTCTTCTTTTGGATAAGAAAGGTATAATAAATGAAGTGGAAAGTATATAAAAACATTTAAATATATATATATATATATATATATCCAAAGTAAAAGGCAGGCGAGAGTATTTAGTCGTAGGCTTATAACTATAATAGATATATATATATAGAGAGAGAATGTATTCCAAGGATAGAACGTCCAGTATTTAAAACGTAAGTGTGAGAAATCAGATGGGAGAGATAGGAAGAAATGGATGTGTAACAGTATCATGAACGGTAACAAATTCTTTGCACTACTGAAGCATGTGTGGGTGGGGAGGTTGGGATATTCTTGTTTGTTTATATAAGCTAATTTATAGCTCCAGTAGAAATAAATTTTAACGGTTGTGATTGATGGTAATAATTTGTAAATTTATTTGAACGGTTAATATCAAAATACTATCCATCTCATTTTTTTTTGTGCTATTATTTATAAGCACAAGAACAAAAAGTAAAAGATCATCATGAGCGTTAGATCTCCATCCAATAGTCCTGAATAAACATACATAGATTTTCAATCTACACACGTGCATAGGTGATTCGGCCTCATATATATGTGTGTGTGAGGGGAAGTCCTTTAGGATGCCCCACAAAATCGGATACAAAATCAAAGGAAGTCTCACAAGATTGTTGGATTTGCATTAACTACTATTGTCATTTTATACATAATACTAAATAGTATTAAATAATATCAGACAATAATTATACACAATAAACAACAATAATTTTGTATAATTCTTCTTACAAATAATACTTTAAGAAGTATACGATTGATATTTACTCTCTCCATATAAATATAATTATATGCCCTCAAGATTTATTTATTAAAAAAAACCTTATGTTTTCTCTTATGGTATCTAATTTAGAGAATTTTTTTTAATCTTTAAATATCTTTCTGGGAAAAACAATAATTTTGTTGTTTTTATACTTTATGGCAGTGAAATAGCTGTTTAGATAACTAAAAGAAAAATTTTAATTTCCAAATAAATAGCTTTTAGATAAAAAGACAATTAACGTTAATAAAAGAAAGAAAAACCTTGTTTACTTAAGAATATTTGCAAGCTAAATAAAAATGAGATTTTTTTTAACTTTAGATTTTGTACATATAGGGCCAATATAAAGCATGCAGTGTTAGATGGGAGTGTCCCATTTGTGAAGGCTAATGGAATGACAATTTATGAACATGAGCACAAAGACCCCCATTTCAGTGAGTTGTTCAATGAAACCATGTTCAACCGGACCACCATGTACATGAAAAAGATGCTTGAAAACTACAAGTGATTTGAGAGCATTAATGTGCTTGTGGATGTTGGTGGTGGTCATGGTTGCATTCTTTCCATCATACTATCCAAGCACCCACACATCAAAGCCATCAACTTTGATTTACCTCATGTGGTCTTCAAAGCAAAACCCATTCAAGGTTAATCTTGATCTTATTTAGCTTGTAGTTTGTTAATTTTCCTGTACATAATTAGAAAACATGCACGCATGGATTAAAATTAAAGAGTTGTTGTGATTGTTTCATGCAGGAGTGGAGTTTGTTTTTTTTTTCGGGGAAAGAGCTCAGAGAGCTAATTTTATTGATAGAAAAAAAAATTACAAAATGTTCAACAAGTTACACAGCAAAACAAAAACCGGAAAAACAAGAGCTAACAGAAACCAAATACAAAAGCTAGAACAAGGAAAGAGCTAAAGTGAAAAACCAAAGTCAAAAAAGGTCTTCATGATCCACTGAGGTAAGTCACGACCAGACAGAAATAGATTCAATGTGTGATTATTGTTGCTGGCGCTAGTAAGAGCAAAAGCAGGACCATTCCAAGGACTAGGAATGAGGGCCAAAACAGGATTGCCAGCAACCTGGAGGAGATGAGAGACATCTGAGACATCAAGCGCAGATCGCCAGGCGACAGGGTTGTTGGAGTCTGATAGTAGTTGGGCAAGGTCATGATTGCAGTGAAGGATACGTCTCAAAGTCATGTGTCTATCAATGGAGGCTCTAACATCAATGCTCAAAGCTTTGATCCCAGCATCAACATTGGACTCAGCCTCAAACCTATAGCAGCCTACAAGTGTAACAACATGAGAATTGTTTGAAATAAAAAATCCCATCTTACCAATCTTATTGGTCTCATTCCAAATGTGTGCATAAAAGAGAAAAGGGCCATCAGCTTGTGTGAAATTGTTGAGGAGGAGACGCTAGCCCAGGAGAAAAGAAGATGCCTGCATAAATTCCCGAACATGGGCTACAGCACGAAGAGCAATATTAGTAAAATAGCGTCGCATCTAGCCTTCCAAAGATACCAAATGTTTGCTGCAATAACAGAAATAGTATGAATGGAATAATTATAATCAGTGATCCAGAGACCAGAGGAAATATTATCAGGAAAGGATATACTGATCTGAAGGAAGTGGTTCAAAGAGATCCAGCTACGAAGAGCATAACCACAATCCTTGAAGAGGTGCTTAATAGATTCTGAGTCAAGGTTACAGAAAACACAAAGAGATCTGGGGCCCGAGACATCGCTTTCGAAAAGTCAGTAGTAGAGATTCTGCCATGTAACAACAGACATATGAAATGTTTCACACGGGGAGTAGTATGGATCTTCCAAAGTTTATTCCAGCCAGGCCAAGACATGCTCATATCAGTATTGTGATTGAGGTGATTATAAATAATAGAAGAAATTCTAAGATTGGAAGAGTGAGGATGCCAAACCCAAAAGTTATTGCTGCTAAGATCAAAAGCACAAAGATTAGGAATCAGAAGACTCAAGTAATTACCAAACATGGAAAGGAGCAACTCATTATTCCAACGACCATCTATATAGAAATCGACAGAAGGCACCGAGATGAAAATCGTCAGAGACATTAAGAAAAAGTGGGCTTGTACGCAAGCGGGATATCAAATAACCAAGGATCAAACAGGAACGAGTTTTGGAGGGGTTGATATTTTTAATCCAGAGGTTCGGTTTAAGGAGGTCTGTAGTTTTACAAATACCCACAAGATCCGGGGAACATCCGGGAGGGTAGAATGGACCGTAAAATTAATCTGCCCATACTTAAAACGAGCAATGTCAACCCAGAAAATATTGTTAGAGTTCAGATACTTGAAAACATTCTTGGCTATAAGGGAGAATTTAGCATGAAGAAGATTTCTATACCCCAAGCCCCCCTTAGACTTTTTATCAGTGACACAATTTCAATTAACCGTGTGGATGCCCTTTCCATTGCCACATTTGAACCAAAAGAAATCCCTGACCAATTTGGTAATTGCCTGGAGAACCGAATCAGGAACCGGATAAGCTGAAAGGTAGTAAGTTGGAATAGACAGGATGGAAGAGTTTATGAGAATAGATTTGGCAGCAGGTGAGAGCTTGTAAGTTTTCCATCTAGCACACAAGTTGCTGATTTTATCAATCATAGGTTTGAAGGAATGAACACTAAGCGATTTAGGAGAAATCAGGATACCAAGACATGTTAGAGGGAAGTGCGCCTGAGAAAAGCCAAGGATATTGCAAACACTTTTAGTCACTCTATTATTAAACCAGGAAGGGAGATAAACTTGAGATTTGGCATGACTGGGGCATTGGCCAGTTAATCGAGAATAGATAGACAAACAGAGATTGATATTTCGGGTAACAGCTCTAGTAGCCCGAGTAATCAAAATAATGTCATATGCAAACAGGAGATGGTTAAAGTTTAAGCGAAGATTGTCATCGAAACTAGGAATCATGCCAGAGGCCATAGCACAATTCAAAATAACAGAGAAATTTTGGGCGACAAGAATAAATAGGTAAGAAGACAGGGGATCTCCCTGACGAATTCCCCACGAGGAGGAAAACCAAGGGAAGGCGGTCCCGTTAATGAGGATAGAAAAAGAGGAAGAGAGAAGGCTGGCTCGAATCCAGGAAACCCATTTATCAGGAAATTTCATTTTAGTTAAAGTAGCAAGAATTGCACTCCATCCAATGGTATCATAAGCCTTCTCAATGTCAAATTTAATAAGCATCCTAGGGGGGCAAATACGATCATGTTCTAGAGAATGGGCCACTTCTTGGATTGTTATAACATTGTCAAAAGCTCCTCTATCCGAAATGAACCCTGCTTGCTCTCTACCCACTAATGTAGGGAGAACAGACATTGCAAAGCGAAATGGAGCGAAAATCCGATACCAAACGGGGATTCGGTTTCTTAGGAATCAGAGTAATGTAAGTCCTGCCCTAAGAGGGGGGAAGATGGGAAGCATAGAAAAAGTGTCTAATAGCAGCGACAAGACGATCACATATATCATTCAAGAAAAAACAAAAAAATTCTACATTAAAACCATCAGGGCCTAGAGATTTACTGGAAGGGAGATCAAGAAGATCATCGGGCATAAGATTTTCTGGAAGAGAATTGGTACCATAAGATTTTCACTGCATGAGATTGAAACGGGTATGAGATAATAAGTGCGTAAAAATATGAAGGGGATTACCGTGGGAAGGAGAGCAAAGCGCATCTCTAACCATATTATGGAAGCTGGTAAAATCTAACCAATAATTGTCAAATCTAAAGATATAGCGCTTTTGAATATTATGCTCAAAGATAGATAAAACGAGGGGAGAGTGATCAGAGAAACTGCGGGAAAGATGTTTGAGGGAAAAGTTTTTAAAACGGGAAATCCAATCCAAATTAATGATGCAACGATCCAAGTGGGCCCAACAACGAGCTAACCCACTTTAGTTGTTACACCAAGTAAAGGAAGAACCCGAGAAATTGAGATCAAAGAGATTATGAGAGTTAACAAAATTCTGAAAAAAAATTAGCTTTGCGAGAATAATAATAAAAACTACCTCCCTTATGCTCACTAGATAACATAATAGAGTTGAAATCGCCAACAATAAGCCAAGGGAGACGAAAAGACGAAATTTTAGAAAGCTCATCCCAAACCACACATTGAGAGGAAAAACGGCAAGAGTTGTAAACAACCGAAACGATAGCATTATTAAAATAGGAAGAAGAAATGACGAGGTGAAGGACGCGGCGAGAATAGGCGATGGGAGTTACCTGACCAATACTTTTTTTCCAACAAACAAGGATTCCTCCAGAGAAGCCGTCAGCAAGGATGGAAGCCCAATCCCAAGACCTAGAGAGTTTAGAACAGAACTTACCGACACGATCAGAGTTAGCTCTAGTCTCTACTAAGTAAAAGATGACAAGGTTGTTCTGACGAATAAGCCTAGCGATACGAGCAAGGGTATTTCGGGAGGAAAGGCCCCTGCAATTCCAACAGCAAATAGTTTTAGAACTCATCATAAACAAACACTAGAGAAAAGATGACGAAACCCCCTGTATGAAAGCAGCAACGAAGAGAAAATAAGTCAGGAGTAACTGGCTTCTCCCACCTCCAATCTTCCCTTTTTCTGGGTCTCAATGTCTAAGAGGGGCCCTTACGAATTAGAGCAACTCTCCGAGTTTCCTCTTAGTACTGATCTAAGGTCATATGATCATGAGGCTCTTCCTCTTCAGATATATGGTCGTTTGAGTCCTTAGAAGCATTATCATCATCAGCATCCTGGTCACTATCTTCATCCATGGAACCATCAACTAGGGCATCAGTAACCTGCTCAACAAGTTTCAGGTGATCCGAACCAGGGTTATCAGAGATGAGAGGGGGATTCTACGTAAGAGAAGACAGGAAAACAGGGGGAGGGGATCGATGCCGAGGGGCCAACGGTCCACTCCTCAAGGACGGAGGATACGATGGTTGAGTGGAGGCAGGACTAGCTTCCACTAGGGTATGTGAAGTGACTGGGGGTGTGTCAGACGAAATAGTGGGGTCCCAATGCGCATCGGGAGGACGCGAACCAGAGTCCCAAGAGACGTTGGGCAGAGTAACGGGAGGAACAATGGTGTCGAGTCGAGAGGAGAGCAGAGCCTTCCAAGCACGGGGAGTCATACAGAGAGGCATGGGAACTGAGACACCGCCCACTAGCACCACCTCTCAGCCCGCCACGTGTACTACGAACAGAGGAGCCTCGGATACCGTGGCTCTCATCCCTCGGTGCAGCTGCCGAACCTTCGGCCGCGGTAGGGGAACGAGAGCTGCCACCACGGGAACGGGAAAAGCCACGCCGGCGGGAGCGAACGACCTAGGGTCCGAGAGTCCTTCTCCGTCTCAAGCGACAAAGTCTCCTCGAGAACGAGAAATCGATGCAAGATGGTGGGGGCTAGTAGCACTTGCACCAGCTCCAGCAGCCATGGGATAATGCTCATGTCTTACCTTGGGGTGTAAATGATACACCTCTACTCGCAAGCTACTCGGGCTCGACTCGGTGAAAACTCGAACTCGACTCGGTCATGGTCGAGCGAGCCGAGTTCGAGTATTTAGATACTTGGCTCGAGTGCTCGCGAGCCTAATCTAGTAGTGACATATATATATATATATAATATTTATTATATAATTACCATTATATCTTTTTAAAGTTAAAATATTAATATTTTTTAACAAAAAATTTTTTTCTCTCATTTTCACGATTGAGAAAGAGAACTGAGCCCGTGACTCACTGTGAGCCGCCCCATCATCCCCAGGACCCCATCCTAGCCCGATTCATCCCCATCTTTCAACCCTAGCCTGAATCTTTGATAACTCGATAAATGCCGTCAGCCCGTCACCGGTGAGGTGCCAAACCAAGTAGTGAGCTTGCAAATTCCCAGGAATCCCAGCGCCATTACTCTGTTCCTCTTTCTCCCTCGTTCTTCGTCTCCATTTTGCATCTCCGATGAAATTTGAAACCCTTGATCTCCATCAATGTTGTCTCTGGTGATCCTCTTCAGATCTCTGTCACCCTTTCTTTTTTCATTGTGTTTTCTTGTTGAGATGCATCTATGCTATACATTTGCTGCTTTTTTGTGGATTTTGATGTTTTGATCATTACTGTGTGGTTTAATCCTCAAAATTGTTTGATGTTTATCATTGCGGATATACTTGTTTTTCATTCGTAGATCAATGAAGTTTTTGATCATCCTGTTTGACATTTGATGCCTTAATTTACCTTTTTTGTATGTATTTTGGTAATTATAAGTCACTTGCATTATATATGCTTGGATTTTTGAGAATTTTGATGTGTTGATCATTCCTAGGTAGCCTGATTGAATCATTAGGTATTTATTTTGATGTGTTGAATTGGTTGCTTGCTCTTGGATTGGTTTGCCTCTTTGCATCTTAGAAGTGAATATAGATCCCAACACTAAGTTTTGGATAATTTTACATGAGATTTGTTGTTCAAATATCACTTTCCATCCATATATTTTTGTAATTATAATTTATTTAATTCCACCATTGATAGCAATGGATCATCAGGAATCTATGGTACTACATATTTACTTTTCAAGAGTGTGTTTGGATTGAAATAAGATGGAGAGGATGGAAAAGGATGGAAGGAAAAGGAGTACGCTTTATCAATAATGTTTCCTTCATTTGCCTATCCATTTTAATTTCTTCACTCAATTGCAGACAAAAATTAATTTTCCTTCATGCTTTCTTTTATCTTCCAATATTTTCCCATGAACCAAACGTTACACACATGAGCTACAATTCTATTGTATGATAAACAAAGATGGTTTTATATTTGAATAGATATGGTCAGTTTATTAGTCTCATTATTCTTACCAGAAAGTTCTCATGCTTAGTTCATTGGACAATCTTTAGCTTGAAATTCTATATGAAAATATCTATCTATTGGATCATAAACAACAAAATCCACAGCTTTTGCCATCCGCTTGAGATGGCTTCTTTGGAAGGTTTGGCCCAAATTTATATATATATATTAATAATTTGTTGATTATTATTTTTATTTATTATTATTTTTATTTATTGATTTATTTTGCATTTATTTGTTTTATGTCATCCTGATCATGATTTTTTTTTTATTTTGCATTTATTTGATTCAACTATTTGCTTGTTTTTTTTTAAATAAAGGTAGTGGCTACAAATTAACAAGGTATTTTTGGTTTTAAGGTAGTGCTTTCATCCTTTGTGGTGGTGCTTTCATGTGCACAAACAAGTGGAGATTTGCAAAAAGGTGTTGATCTTGCCTAATACAATAGGAGATTTGCACAAAAAGGTCGTACATCTTAACCATGCTATTATTTGGTTGTTTATTGTGATAGGAAATATGTCATCAAAAAGGTTGATTTATTTTAGTATTACATGTCTAATACAAAAAGGTTGATTTATTTATTTATTTGGTTGTTTATTGTGATAGGCAATATGTCATCAAGCACAACAAATTTCTTATCTACACCATTTCAGCCCGGAACGAATTCATCAACTAGTCGGGCCGTGTTGGAAGGTAATTTTTCAATGAGCAAAAGTTTTGATGGTGATGATGGGAATGCAAATAAAAGTAATGATCCAACTGAAAAGAGTTGTGATGTTGTTGACCTTGGTGAGGGGGAAGAAGAGGAAGGTAATGAGACCAAGACTTCAAGTGTATGGTTGGAGTTTAAAGAAATTGATCTTCCTGATGGTTCTAAAAAAGGAGAATGTATTCATTGCAAGGAAGTTGGCTATAAATGCTAGCAGAGTACAACTCAATTTAAAAAGGCACTTGTCAACTTGCATGAAGAGAAAAATTTATCAAAAATCAACAACAAAAATTTCTTTCCAACCTGTACAAGGGTAATGGGGATGTTGAAATGCAGCCGGCTCTCTACAAATGGCAAGTTTGACATGGCAAAAATGAGAAAAGCATCTGCACATTGGATATTGATGCATGAGCATCCTTTTTCAATAATGGAAGAGGAAGGTTTTGATATGATGCAAAAAGATGTGGAATGCTGAATGGGAAAAAGAGTGTCTCGGGTTATTATCAAAGAAAGATTGTATGCAAGTTTATGAAGCTATTGAAAAACATTGCTCAAGAATATTAGCAAGATAAAGCTTGACAGCGGATTTTATAGAAGTCTAACAATCGGGAAGATCGAGTATATGGTCTTAACGACTCATTTATTGATCGTAATTGGAGATTGCAAAGCGTGTGTACTCAATTTTTGTTAGATCTTTCTACCTCCTACGCCGTGGTGTTGAGATTGTTGATTGTATCTTTTAAGTGTTTGAAGGGTGGGGAATTGAGAACAAGGTTTTTACTATCTACAGTTGATAATGCTTCAAGCAATGATGTGGCAATCCGAGTTCTTAAAGACACATTTTCAAGAACTAAAAGGATTTGCTGATGGAGAAAGGTTATTTCATGTTGTTGTTGTGCACACATTCTTAATCTCATGAGTTGCAGATGATGGTATTTAGAAATTGAAGAAATAATTGAAGATATTCATGAAAGTGTGAGTTTATTAATCAAAGTGAAGCAAGATTGAAATCATTTTTCTAATATTGTGCAACAACCTACATTACCGGGACGAAAGACTTATTCTTGATTACAAGACAGGTTGAATTCAACATTTGAAAATGCTATCGGGTTGCAATGAAATTTAAGACTGTTTTCAATGTTCAAGATCGGGAATCCTTTATCATTGTTACATGCGAAGATTGGGAAAAAGGTGGAGAAAAAATATGAGGACATTAGAAGTGTTCAATGGCATCACAAAAATTATTTTCCGGTAGTGATTATCCAACTTCTAATTTGTTTCTCAATAAAGTCTATCGGTGAAAATGTGTTGCTAGACAAAGGGCGAATGATGAAAAGTGACTTTATTCGAGAAATGATTAGCAAAATGAAGGTTAATTTGATAAATATTAGGGGTAATACAATTTGCTCTATACAGTGTACGCCGTCTTGGATCCAAGATGCAAAAATGAGGTTGTTGATTTTCACTTTTGCAAGGATGTATTCCGATAGAAGCAAGCAAAATATTGCTAAAGCGACTAGCTCTCTACATATGAAGTATGTTAAAGTGAATATCAGCGAAAAACATGGCAATGAGCATAGTGGTGAAACTCAATGCATAATAATGATGATGTTAGTGCTAATGGCAAGGCTCGTCGGGGTTGGTCCGAATTTTCAGTTATGTGAAATCTATTGAAAAACCTCTCCACAATAGTCGATTTGGATGCATGTACTTAGCTGAAGGTTGTTTCATTTTTGAAGGAAATCCGGATCAATTTAATGCCTTAGAATGGTGGAAGGGAAATACTTTAAAATATCGCATCTTGTCTAGAATGATTCGTGACATGCACTATTCCTATCACTACGTTGGCGGAGGGCTACTTTCGGTGCAGGTGGTAGAGTGATTGATACTTATCGTTTCTTCATTGGCTCCGGAGCAGTGCAAGCATTGCTGTGGAGGAGATTGGTGTCAGAAATCTTCATGGAGTGAAAGAAGAAAAAACAAAGTGAGTTTATAATTGTTCTTGCTTTAATATATAATTTTTATTTTTCATGGTTTTCTTGTTTTATGTAATTTTACTATTCTTTGTTCACTTTGTATATATTAGAAGGAGAGAGCCAATTGAGATTTCACTTGACATACCATGAGCTCAAGTTTAAAATGGTGTGAAGAATTATGTTTGCATGTAAGTAACATTTAAGTTTATTCAAACCCTTACCATCAATGATTAAAATGATTTGTTTTTCTAATTTCTCATTTATGTAATTTTGTATAGGTTTGATGGAAACATTGGGCCAAACCCTTACTTTCAAGAACATATATTTTTGAGATAATGGATGTTGATGGTGGATTGATTGTTTTCTTGTTATCTATTGACTTATTTGTTTGTTGTCAATGGTGAATTGTGCTGCTTGTTTATTTTCTATTTGTTTTTGCGGACTTATTAACTATGGACTTACTTGTTTTATATTATGGACTTACTTGGACTATTTCGTTGTATTTTGTTTAAGATATGAGTTCTATTTGTTTTTCACAATATTTTTGGAATGTTGTTGTTTTTGAGATTTGATGTTTGACATTTCGCTCAAATATGAATGTATTTGTTTATCTTTGAGAGGTATAAAAATGTTACATTATTCTAGTTCTACATGTCTTTGGTTAGAGTTTGGATTGTTTTGTTGCCCACAAATGAGATGTGCATTTTTAGAATGGATGATTGATTTTTAGCCAATCAATGGATTTTAGAGAACTCGAGTCGAACTACCGATTAACTCGAGCACTTAGTGTTATGATCATTCAACATTTTGCGGTTAATCGATTCGAGCTCGGAGTAGCTCCGAATAGTGTCGAGCCGAGCTCGGGCTTGGTTATCCTATACTCGGTTGAGAGTTCAAGCCGAATGCTCCGAAAGTGTCGAATTTTCGATCCGACTCCAGGCTCAGGCTTCGCTGATTACTCGGCTGCGAACTCGATCGATTACACTAGTCTTACACCTGCTCCCTCGTTGAGGAATGAGGTGAGAAACCGGTCGCATTCCGGTTGGAAACTGCCAGGTGCTGGGATTCACTAGAACCGTGCCCAATCACCCTGGGAATGTGAGAGGTGGGGGAG
>NC_052472.1:21477420-21555312 GCF_009730915.1 Dioscorea cayenensis subsp. rotundata
GTTAATGAAACAAAAATCATCCTAGGGTTTAAAAAGTCTAAGCACCCATTAGGGGTTTAGCTCTCCATGGAGCAATACAAAAATTAACAATTAAATCAAAAAGTAAGTGCAAGTAATCCATAGAGAAACCCCTTGTCATACGTATCGATGGTCTCGAGGGCCGCCTTGTCTTCTCCAAGGACTCCTTTGTCAAGCTTAGGGCCTACCTTGCAGAATCGATGCCAACAAAAGCTTCCCTAATAGCTCTCCTCCAAAGGGAATCGATGTCGAATGCCATAGAACCGCTCTTAAAAACCCAGAGAAGAGCCTCTCCAAACATGCTTAAACGTGCTCGCCTACCGGGAAGATGGACAAAAGATAGGAAGAAGATCCCCAAATAAAACTCTCAAAGCGGTATTTATAGGGCTGAAATCGGGCATCCACACGGGCGTGTGAAATTTCCACACGGCCTTGTGGATTTCCAAGTCTCCATTTCCTATGAGCTATGAATAATGATCATTACATTGGTTTTGCTCGATGACTCGCTACAATACTTCACCAAAAATACTCTGAATTCCACTTTCTTCATCGAGGCCGTATGATTGGGCACACATCATCTATGTGAGATCACGTCACGCCTTGCTTTCAAACACATTGACGAGCTCTTTGATAATATTGCACAAGTCGGAACATATGAGTGTAACTGCCTTTGTGCCTCTCCAATTTGTGTATTCACTTGAGCATTTTGGAGGTTGGCACACACCCACTGTCTATGAGCACAACTTATGCCTTAATCTTTGTTCGGTCCAAGAATTTCATCAACAATCGCCTCCACGATCTACTTTTTGCTTCATTTCTTCCAAACTTGTTTTCCACAACCCTAAATGCACAAAAGAACACAAATACACATGGATGAATTATAAAAATCGATAAAAGTGATGCTCAATGTAAGAAAAATATACTTCAGTATTACTTTATACACAAGCACTTACTCGAAAACCCAAACTGGTCCGGATATTTCTCTATCTCTTAAAAGGGTCCAATTACACTTCTTTCTTGAGGACAAGTACCTTGTAATAAATGGATCATAGGCTCCTATATTATTTAACGCGTGATTATTGTACCTCAAGTTTATTGATATATTAGTAGTTTATATATAAATATATATAATTCTTTCTATGATGAGGAAGATATAGCCCATTGAATATTATATTATCATATATAAGTCCATTATCACAATATTTTTAAAGAACATATATAATGAATATCATTATGATAACAAACTGAGTGAGTCCAATATTATTATAAACACTAATTATACTCCCATTAAAGTTTCCCTTTAGTGTTTTTTCTTTTTAATATTAGATCATTAAATACACAAATAAAAATGAAACCGTTTTATCATGTTCCCTCAATTTGAATGATTAGAGTTTAGACTTAGGTTTTTCATTAATGAAAATTCAAAATAATGAATAAAAGTCCCTAATCATAATAGGTTCAAAACAATTCCAAAGTAAAATCACTTTGCTACAAATTAATTAAACTCAAAGAGAATAATCCCTATAATTAAAAGCCTAGATCTTCTAGTTGAAAAATTGTTTGATAACAAAAAGATAGTGGGAGCATACTTGCATTTTGAATCCATAAATGCAAACAGGCAAGATCAAAAACTCTAATAAGAGAAAAAGCTGTAATTTTTGAATCTGAGTTGTTAGGATCACACTTTATTTATAAGAAAATTTATGAGCTTAATTACAAATCTGCCTATCATAGACTTCACAATTTTGCCCTAGACATTCTACACATTATTATTTTAACCCACATATTTAATTTTGATAATTAAGATCTAAGTTAAATTGTAAACTACTCTAATTAGATCCTTTAAATCAAATATAACATCGCATACATAATTATTAATGTGATTCATCTACATCTAAACTATCTAATGCATATATTTTGTTACATCGTACACACTCACTCACACAAAGAAAAGTCTGGCAAATAAAAATGGTATTGAGATTAATAATAAAAAACATTAATATCATGATTGATGGGGATGATTATCTCTACTGCACCATTGAGGTTGAGACAAATTTGTTTTACATATAATTATAAGATTTGGGTGGTTTAGGAAAAACAAATTGGTGAGCGATCCGCAAGTGCATGGAGTCGTCAAGTAATACCCCTCGTGCGAGCACGAGAGGGTCGTATTCCCTGGGCCCAAGAATCTACTCTTACTTCCTCTTTGCGTATTGTCTAGCCGAATGATTCGAAGGGTTTCTCTAATCTATTACTTGAAATAAAAGAACTACAAATGGAGTCTATGATAAGGTAGGGGTATAAAATCAGGGGAAAGAAATGGTCACGGATGCGGATTCCCTAGGGGCTACTAAAGTGCAAAAGATGCTAAGAATGTCATGCAATTGAAGGTTTGGACCTAGAGATTTCCTAAATTAGATCAATCCGATGGTCACGGCAATTAACCCCTAATCCAAGTATAAGTATTGACACGTAATTTCTTCGATCAAATCCTCATACGATTGCATTAACAAGTGGGAAATCCCCTAATTAGGGCCGGAACACAACTTGGTCTAGCCCTAATGGTGGAGAGTGCAGATACCCGATGGTCACGGCGTATTCGCAGTACATGAATCCCTTCCAAACTTGGTGTGTTCTAGTACAAGAGGCGATGGTCACGCTACCAAGTACAACCTAGCAGTTGGTTTACAGAGTTCTCATGTAAGCAACACATCAAATGCACCAAGAATGAATCACAAATACACAACAATTGCAATAGACAAAATTAAATCATCCAAATACTACATGTTCACCCCAAGGTTCACCGGTATCCGGTGACCTTAGGGTCTACTCGTCCATGCAAACAAATACAAGCAACAAGTCCATGAAAACAACTACAAATGGCATAAGAAAACTCCCTCAAACAATAGAAGTAGAAAAGACAAGCCAAGCTGAGGGTGGAAATGCTTCCACGGACCCCGTGATGGGGCGACTTCCCTCGCCGCTCTACAAACTCCCAAAAGAAGAGATCGATGAAGATCTAGCCAAAACCGAAGCTTCTCCCTTTGATTTCCCATCTCCAAAAAGTGTGATCTTGCCTCCTAAAGGCGGTGAAAATTGGCTCCAAGAACTCTCCCAAAAACTCCTCCCTTTGCCCTAGAAAAAAATCGGGTTTCATTTATATCCCGTCAGTCCATGCGGGCGCATGGAGCCCGGTGAAAGCTCACGACCAAATGCCCGGAAAACATGCCGGTGCTACGAGTACTCGACCACAGTGTTTTTTGCTACGATGATTTTTGCTCTGATGCAGAGTATTGAGAATTTCCGAGCAAACCTCACGGGCACCCATGCGGGCGCATGGAGCCCGTGAAACTCACGACCAAATGCCGTGACAAGAACAATGACCTGCTACAATACCGCTACTGATCTTTGGGACCCCAAAAATGCCGTTTTTGGTGTCGAATTCATCCGATTTACATTTTTGAGCATCGTTCGACTCATTTAAGACCTGCAACACCGAAATAACCAATTTAGACATAAAACGGGCATCAAGTCGTTAACATATTCACAAATGATACAAGATTAATACATATAAAATACATACATTTAGGCGTTTATCAAACATCCCCACACCTAAGCGTTTGCTTGTCCCCAAGAGAACACACATGAAAGAATAAGGGCAGAATGATAAACGACTAAACGTACGACCTCAAGCTCAAATAGTGAAGAACCCCACGAGCACGGATGAAATGAATTCAAGGAAATGAGTTGTCTGATAACTAAGTCGATGAGATAGTCATGATTCCTCTAGAGTGCTTTCCTCGTGAGTGTGTGTATGCTTCATCCCTCGCTCTCCCTATTCACACCACATTCAATGACTACCGGTGTTAAAAATGTTAAAGACACCCTCAATAGTAGGTCAAGAGTCCTTCGGGTCCACATTCAACACTTTAGTAACTAAGTGAATGCATGATTGAGTCCGGGAGAACAAATACTTCTTTATTTATTTATTTATTTATTTATCCGAGTCCGCCTAACGTAGCTCTGCACAAAATATCTTATAATCTTTAGGAAGGATGCACATGCTAATTAGGCACAAGAGCCACCCAACTTACTTGATTACAATCTACATAGGCGCATTCATACTAAATTAGCGGAGGAATCTTGACATAGACTCATCATTTTTCAAATAGATAACAATTATATACATGTCTCCTGAGCACTTTCATGCAAAACTTCACTTAGGGATAAAACAAAATGAACAAAAGAACCAAAAGCTCTTAAAAGACAATTAAGGGATGAATTTACCACTCTAACACTTTAAATCAAAGTAGTGGGTTAGCTGGGGCAAACAAGGTAGAAGAACTGTGTCAAAGCTGTGAAGAAAACACTAGAAAGAAAACAAGACTTCCTTATAGCACAAATAACACTACAACTCATTACTATCATTCATTCAAGCCAGGAGGTTCTTAACAATAAATCATAGCTATCACCGGTGAAGTAAGCATGCAAATAGCCCATCCCATCCCCACACCTAGAATTGTACATTGCCCTCAATGTACACTAATCAGCCAGAATATGGTGTAGAATTCATAATAATTAAATAAAGCATGAAAAGGGAAGGGAAAGAGACTGCCCCCATTTGGTTGATGAAGAGTGTTCAGTGAAAGCACAGTCATTGGGCAACAACGCTAGCAAAGTGGAAAGGAGGAGAGGTAACAATCCGTGAGAAGTCTCCAAAGCGGGGTGGTGCTCGTCAACAGGTGCAGCTGATTGATTAACTCCGTCACGGTCTCGGCCAAACCTAGAACTTCGAGGTCACTGTGGTCAATTGTACGGATGATACCAAAGGGTTTGGACTGTAAGAGATTATAGCGTGCCCTATGTTGTGGTAAGGCAAAGGATGACACTCCACTTGATGCCGCATCGTCGTCGCGTGGCCGCTTTGTTAGAACACGCTTGATCGGCATACCTATACCACAAAAACAAGTGATCAAACCAATATTTTTATGAATACATTCATAGGGAGATAACTATATCATCATGGAATTAATGAAAAAAATTGAAAGCACAACAATTTCTATGTGAAGAATGAAAATTTCAGCCATAGCTACGATGAATCCATGAAAATTTTGCAAGAGTTTCTCCTAGACATCTAGCTTCCCAAAAATTTACAAAATGAAGGAAAAAAACTCAAAAGAAACAAGCATACACCACATCACAACAACCAAACATGTCATTCAAGCTTCAAAGATAAAGTGAGAACACAATAAAACCAAGTTTGTTGTAAAACCTAGAATTAGGGCTTGGAGGCTTGGGGTGATGAGATCTGAGAAAGCGGTTGATAAAACTCCGATTAAAAACCCAAGAATGAGTTTGCAAGATGGAGGAGAGGTGATTAGAGAAGAAAAACTATGGTGAAGAAATGAGGTAGAGTGAGGGAGAGATGAGAGGAAAACAAGAGAGGAGAAGAAGGAGGAGAGAGTGGAGAGAAAGGGGGACAAAGCCCTTTAATGGGCAGCCAGCCCTATGCGGGTCCCCATCGGGCGCATGGTGCCCGCATGGGCTGAAAAACTCAACTGAAGGGCTCACGGGCGCCCATGCGGGCGCGATGGCGCCCGTGAGCCTCATCGCGGCGACTGGGCGACGGAGGCCGAGAGCCTCACGGGCACCCATCTTGGGCGCATGGCGCCCGTGAGACGGGCCCACAGCCCGCTGCACGGGGTCCCTGAGAGGTCCCTTGTCTGCCGCAAGGATGGCCCTACAAGGCCCCGGATCATGCTACAAGTGTCCATACGGGCCGTATCACGGCCCGTGATGGACTCGAAAAAGAATGAAAAATTGGCATGGTTCCTCTCGCAAAACTCAATAAAAATACGAATTACAACCTCATGGATGCCGAAATAACAATGAAACACAACTAAACAATACTAATTCAAGTCCAAAGCTACACAAGCAAGCCTAAGCATGAGTTGAGCACAAAAACATCAACAAAAGAAAAATACGAAAAACACACAAACATAAGCATTCAACCACAATATAGAAACTAAGCAACTAAAAGAAATACGAAAATTTAAAGACGACGAATTTAAAAACTTGGGTTGCCTCCCAAGAAGTGCTTGTTTAACGTCATTAGCTTGACGTACCTTTTTCTTGCCTCAAGGTGGATCAAATGGTGGGGACTTACCTCCAATCCCAAGAGAAGTGCTCCAAGATAGGTATGGCTTCAATCGGTGACCGTTAACCTTAAATGGACCTTTCTCCGGATGAGTTATCTCGATGGCGCCATGGGGAAAAGATTTGTGAAAAGCTCGTGAAGGGTCCGTGCCATCTCGATTTTAACTTCCCGGGAAGAGTCGTAACCTCGAATTGAAGAGAAGAACTCGGTCCACTTCCTTGAAGTGTTTCCCATGTTTAATGTGTCGGTCACTGATACTCCTTGATCCTTTTTCTTTGTAAAAGCAAGGAATTTTCATATGCCATAGTCCACCATTCATCCAACTCACTTAGTTGGAACTTCCGCTTATGACCGATTAGCTGAGGATCAAAATTCAGTTGCTTAATAGCCCAGTATGCTTTATGTTCCAATTCGACGGGTAAATGGCAAGCTTTCCCGTAGAATAGCCTATAAGGGGTCGCTCCAAGAGGTGTCTTATACGCTGTCCGATATGCCCAAAGGGCATCATCCAGATGATCTGCCCAATCCTTCCTGTGCTGACTTACGGACTTCTCCAAAATCCGTTTCAATTCGCGGTTAGAGACTTCAACTTGCCCACTAGTTTGAGGATGGTACGGAGTTCCAACCCTGTGGAATACTCCATATCGCTTCAGGGTGTTTGTAAAGCTAGAGTTACAAAAGTGGGTACCTCTATCGATGATGATCGATTCTCAGTGTACCAAATCGGAGAATAGTTTTTAAAAATTTTACTACCACTCAGTGCATCACTTGTGGGGGATGCCCGTACTTCAATCCATTTAGAAACATAATCTACAGACTACCGAATCAAACTGAGTTACCACGGGAACTAGGGAAGGGTCCCATGAAATCAAATCCCCCACACATCGAATACCTCACAAGCTTGGGTCCAGGTTTGTGGCATCTCATCTCTCCTTGAAATGTTTCCAGTCCGCTGACACCTATTGCAACATTGAACAAACTTTTGTGCGTCCTGAAAGATGGACGACCAATAGAAACCTGCATCTAGAATTTTCCTGGTCGTTCGGGTTGGCACCGTAATGCCCCCAGTAGGACCCGGCATAGCAATGCTCCAAGATAGAATACCCTTCCGAGATGAGATACACATCTCCTTACCACACGTCGGCGCAAGTTCTAAACAAATAGGGATCTTCCGGAGTAATATTTTTATATCGAGTAGAACTTCTTCCGTTGTTGATAAGTCAGCCCGATCGGGGACGTGTCCTCATGACAAGATAGTTTGCAAAAATCAGCGAACCATGGAATTTCTTCTTCTCTCATTATTTGAATGCTAAACAACTGCTCATCAGGAAAACCATCATTTATCTCCTTTCTATCCTTGGTGCTCTCAATGGGATCACAAGTAGCGATAGGTGGTCGGCGCAAATTTTTTAGCCCCGCTTATCCTTAATCTCCAAGTCAAACTCCTAAAGCAAGAGTAGCACCACGGATCAAGACGAGGTTTTGCATCCCTGTTTGCTCAAAAAGATATTTTAGAGCGGAATGAGTGCCGTGAACACGATCACCTTTGATAACACTAAATATCAAATCGGAACTTGTCAAATGCAAAAACCACATCAAGCATTTCTTTCTCGGTGGTCATATAATTCTCCACGAGCATCATTCAATGTCTTGCTTGCGTAGTAAATAGGGATTGAAACGAGCTCGGCGTTGCCCAGAGCGCTACACTATGCAAAGTCGCTAGCATCACCACATGAGTTCAAAAGGTAAATTCAATCGGGGACACAATAATCGGGGCTTCAACAAGCTTTTTAAGGGTAAGAAAAGCAGTCATGCACTCATCACCAAACTCGAATGCGAGTCCTTCTCAAGAAGTTTTGTAAGTGATCGTGCAATCAATGAAAAAAATCCTTGACGAATCTTACCAGAAAAACACTGCATGTCCCAAAAAGCTCCTAATGGCTTTTCACAGAGCGTTGGGGAGAGGTAGGCTACTCGATGGTGGAAACCTTGGCCTTATCCACACGCAATTCCTTGTTGTGATATCCTATGACCAAGCACAATGCCTTCCTTGACCATAAAATGACACTTTTCCAGCTGAGAACCAAGTTGGTTTCCTCACATCTGGCTAAAACCCGCTCTAGATTTTTGAGGCAGAGGCCAAAAGAATCACCAAAAACTGAGAAATCATCCATGAAAACCTCCATAATATCTTCCACAAGATCATCAAATATGGCTATCATGCATATTTGGAAGGTAGGTGGCGTTACATAGACCGAAAAGGCATCTGACGGTAAGCAAAAAGTACCATAGGGGGCATGTGAAAGTTGTCTTCTCCTCGGTCTTAGGGGCGAGTGGGATTTGAAAGTATCCGGGAGACCATCTAAGAAAGCTTGATATGAGTGCCGCTGAGTCGTTCAAGCCATTTGGTCGATGAAAGATGGAAATGATCTTTTCTAGTAGCATCATTGAGTTTTCTCGTAGTCTGCACACCCTCCAACTTTCGTGACCGTTCTAGTGAGGACTAATTCATTTTTCATTTCAAAGTGACCCTGTCATCCTTTTTGGCACCACCCTACACCGGGCTCACCCACTCATCGCCGGAGATAGGGCAAATGATGCCCGGCATCAAGAAGTTTGATCACCTCGCTGCGTGCTACTTCTTTCATAGTTAGGGTTGAGCCGCCTCGGGGTATAGTCAGTCGGCCTATGATTATCTTCCATGAGAATTTTTGTGTGTACAAAAAGGAAGGACTAATCCCTTAATATCTGAAATCTTCCACTAATTGCTTTTTGTGCTTTTTAACACACTCGGAAGGTCGACTTTTTGCTTAGGGGTCAAGTCCGAGGCAATGATGATTGGAAGTTTTCGATCCCTCTGCCGAAATGCGTACTCAGTGCTGCTCGGGTGGCGGCTTGAGTTCTAGATCCGGGGGTTCCTCAATTGATGATTTTAATCCCCCAAACTTCCCGAAATCAAAATCTTCGAATCATCTATACTCCTCATCCGTGGAGCTACCACTATCCAAGCACTCTTCTATAGCGTGAATCTCATACCACTGATGACCACGGTCACTTCCCCATGAGATCTATTTCCTCTTCATCTCGCTGAACTAGTACACCAGAGTTATCAGACCTGCTCCTTTCCTCCTCAGCGATAGGGATGGAGGGAAGACAAGTGGAGTAAGCTCAACTATTGGCAACACATTGTTGGTCTTGAGGATAATCGCGCCGAATAGGTCCTCGCACATCAAGTTCTTCCAAGGGTACAGTTCTAGCCACACTCGTAATGCTCGGGACCATCTACAACTATCAAGAATGTGCGTTCTAATCATCCCTTACGGTTCAAGTGCCACTAGAGAATCAAGTAGGGAATTAGAGTATGGAGTATCTGCAGACGGGAAGCATCACCCACTGGCTAACTGGTGAAAACATGATTGTAGTGAGATAATGAATAACTAGAAATTGTTAAACAAAAGAGAACTATTTAAAAGCGGAAAATAATTTGAATAAAATAAAAAGGAACAAAGTGCAAAATAAAAGAAACAAATGTACAGAATTAAAGAAATAATGGCTAAATCAATAAACTCTAAGTTTTCCGAGTATTCCTTGTGGGTCCCCCGCAACGGCGCCAAAAACTCCTCCCTTTGCCCTAGAAAAATCGGTTTCATTTATATCCCGTCAGTCCATGTGGGCATCCATGCAAGTGCATGGAGCCCGTGAAGCTCACAGCCAAATGCCCAGAAAACATGCCGGTACTACATTTTTGAGCATCGTTCGACTCATTTAAGACCTGCAACACCGAAATAACCAATTTAGACATAAAACGGGCATCAATTCGTTAACATATTCACAAATGATACAAGATTAATACATATAAAATACATACATTTAGGCGTTTATCACAAATCATGTTTGTCACAATAGTAAAGGTAATTGCTTCCCTGCAAGTGTATGGGATCACCAAGTAATACCTTGTGCAAGAGTGCAAGGATGGTATTCCACAGGGCTAAGGAGCTCCTATTACTTCTCCATCACTTATTATCCAACCTCACCACTTAAACATGATGAACTACTCTAATACATGCAAGAAGGTAAACAAACACAAGTATAAGAATCACAAAGCAAGACGAGTGATTACAGGAGCAACAATGAGATACAGAGGGCTATGGATGAGGATCCTCTTGAGGGGTCATCATGATATATGGATGCACGA
The DNA here is from genome assembly GCF_009730915.1 of Dioscorea cayenensis subsp. rotundata. NCBI lineage: Eukaryota > Viridiplantae > Streptophyta > Magnoliopsida > Dioscoreales > Dioscoreaceae > Dioscorea > Dioscorea cayenensis. The sequence goes on from NC_052472.1 coordinate 21,487,791, forward strand.
TAAAAGCATAGCAAGGGTGATTTAGACAAAGGGATCTCAAGATTAGACCAACCCCAATTTCTCGGCAATTGGACCCTAATCTCATACGAATGTTCATAGGAATCTCTCTCTAACCAACATCCCTACGATTGCATTAAGTACAAGGAGATCCCGAAATAAGGATACACTTACCCTAAGTCTATCCTTAAGATTCAGAGGGCTACCGATATCCAATTTCTTGACATGTCAATACAAGCAAACCCCTTTTAGTTCAATAGGGATCTAAGACACGTGAGTCGGTCACATCTACATGTACAACTCAATAAAGAACTACGGATCTCTCCATTTAGTAGTTCTAGGCGTGAAGAACAATGAACTAAATCATAAAATCATCCCAAAGCATTTCAATTAAAGACAAAGCATCCAAAAATACATGATGAACCCCCTCCAATGTCAAGGAAAGCAAGAAATAAATTCATAAATGACATTCCCTACTCCAAATGATGGAGAAGGAGAGCAAGGCCGGCTGTGTGACGCTTCCTCTAGCCAAATGAATACTGAATGACCCTTGACTCCTCCTCCCTTGGTGATGACTCTCTCCCCTTGAAGATCAAGCTCTTCATCACCTCTCTAGCCTCAAGGATGTTCTTCTTGTTGATGTCTTCGTTCTCCTCTATCTTCTACCCAAGTAATGGCTGCAAGAATCCCCCTTTCATGCCCTAGAATGTGCTTTTATAACTCTCATGTATATGGGCCATATGGGGGTCGTATAGGGGTCAAATGGGGCATAAAACTCTCCAATTTTGAGCCATCCCGAGGTCAATCCCGGGGTCCATGAGGCCCTTATTGAGGCCATATGACTTAGGCCAATTCCTTTGCTTCCATTGCTACAGTATCAATCCCGGGCTGTATTGAGGGCGTATGACTTGGAATATTTTCTGGCTCAAAAATTCTCCAGGTGATACAGTGACTGCTATAGTGATTTACTACGGGACACTGTCTGCGATGCTCGAGCTACATTAATGCTTGTAGTAAATACGCTCGATCGCATGACATAGTTTCCTTCTCTTTTTTTTCACCCAAATTGTATCTTCATGTTCTCCATGGCTCCTCCATACCCTACAATGAGAATAATACACGGTTAAGCATAAAATGGGTATCAATTCTTACAAAAATACATGCTAAGTGTATCAAATACATATACTAAAATACATACATTTAGACACTTATCAAAAGGATAAAAGAAATATACTTTGGATTGGCCCCTATCACCTAGAGATGGGCAAGGATCGAGATGCTAGGGCTTGGCGGTCGAGTTCGACCTAAGGCCGACGAGCTGAAGCCCGACCTACGATGACCGAACCAACGGCCCCGGGTTGACTCGGCAGATCCGGTGGGTTGCGGGTCACATTCCCATGACCCGGACCCTGTCCGGACTAAAAGGAATTAATGAATTAGGGTTTTATAACTTGTACACCTTACAGGTTGCATCCTTCTCATATTTATATATAAGATAATGTTACAATTTTATGGCTTACAATCAACGTTGATACATATCCTATAATTATCTGATATGATTTGGTTTCTTACCAACTATACATGGATCCTTATTATCTTAACATGGATCCTAATTATCGTAATACGGACCACCTTGATAACCCGCTGGCCGGGTCGAAACCCATCGTTTTACGGACCGACCGGACAGTTTTTTTAAAATTATAATATATAATTTTAAAAATAATAACATATAAAAAAATTTAAAACTTACAAAAAAAAAATTTAAGAGAACTATTCATGAAGAGTTTCACTTGGAGATATACTTTCTTTAAAAAAAACATTCATGAGCTTTAGCTCTTTTATCTTCATCTCCCCCCAACATAGAAGATCTGTAACATATTTGCACAGAGAGATTAATGCCATCATATAGTTTCTTCACCTCAATTCCGAGAAAGAAGTGTAACTCACCAAGATCCTTTAAGGCAAACTCACTTTGCAAATTTCGCAAAAGAGTCTGAACCGCCAATGAGGAAGAGCCTGTGACAATAAAGTCATCAACATAAATGAGAACATAGACAGTAGTCACACCATTGTTATAAATAAATAAGGAAGTGTCAGCACGAGACGACATGAACCCAAGTTCCTGTAGCTTTTAGCTCAGTCTAGCATACCAAGCTCGTGGTGCCTGTTTTGAAACATACAGAGCCTTATGCAGCTTGCACACAAGATGAGGTTGCCGTGAGTTTTTGTACCCAGGAGGCTAATGCATAAAAACTTCCTCTTCCAGAACACCATGTAAAAACATGTTCTAAATATCCAATTGCCACAAGTCCCACCACGTGATACAGCTATGGAGAGAACCAAGAGAATTATTGCAGGTTTAACCACTAGATTTGAAGGTATCCTCACAATTAATACTCATAATGCTCGTGAAATCCTTTTGCCACTAGAGCGAGCTTTGTGTCACATCGATGTCTGCCATCCGCCTTTGTACTTAATCCTAAAAATCCACTAGCGTTTATAATGTTTTTGACCTCGAAAGTGGGATGAACAAGACTCCATGTACCATTCTATTGAAGTGCTTCAAATTCCTGGTCCATAGAATGTTTCCAATTCGAATTTGTCATCGCCATATCAAGAGACTACGGTTCATGAGTGGCACTATAACCATAATGAACAGTGCCATCTATAAAATGTACAAAGGCACACGGATGTTGTCACGAAGACATGTTGTCATGTAGTGAGAGCGCCCATGTGGGGCAGGCGGCAGCAACATGAGGCTGAGATGCTCGAGGCAGCTCGGCCGCACTAGCTCCCAACCTCGGCAAGCACTACCGCTTTCATCCCATAAGAGCGGTCCCATGACCCTAGGAGAGCGGGGCGGGGTTAAGCCCAGCCTAGTCATTTCATTTAGCACACCCGGAGGCACCGCGCCTATAGTGTCATGCAAGTCTGCCTCACAATGTGCAAAGACAACCTATGGCTGCACAAAAACACTAGGCTACACAACAACAGGAGCATTAGTAGGTTCATTAGTCGCATGGCCATGATCAATACCGGAACAGTTGGAGCATGTTTCTAACAAGATGTGAGGACCATATATACGGAGAGAGTGTGCAAAGGAAATACTCCCTCATCGAAAATAACATCGCCGGAGATGTATATTCGACCAGATGTTAGATCAAGACACTTATAGCCCTTATATTGAGTACTATAGCCAAGAAATACACATCGGCGAATGAAACTGAAATGTCACGAACATTATAGGCTCGAAGATGGAGGCCAACATGCACACCCAAAAACCTTTAAGGAGGAATAATCAGGTTTGATGTTGAACAATTTTTCTAGTGGAGTGGAATTGTGTATAACTTTATTTGGTAGCCGATTGATGAGGTATCTGGCAGTGCTAAAGGCTTCATCCCAAACTTGAGGGGAACACCCGAAAGGGCAAGAAGGGCTAAACCAGTTTCGATAATGTGCCGATGCTTTGGTTGAGTGCACGTTTTATTGAGGTGTGTGAGGACAAGAAATACGATGAACAATGCCAACTTGATTAAAAAATGAATGTAATTTGAGATACTCACCCCCTCGCTTAAATCGGGTTTGCATGCAAAAGGAATCTTCCTATCAAGTTGTTTTTCAACAAGAGTTTGAAAATGAACAAATGTGTGAAAAAAACATCGACCTTACTTTTAAGAGGAAATACCCAAACAAACTTGCTAAAATCATTAAGAAAACTCACATAATATTTAAAACCCCCAGCAGAAGTAAGTGCAGGACCCCATACATCGGAATAGACAGAGTGCTAATAGAGACAACGAAGTTCATGCAGTAATGTAAGGTAGCCCTGTGACTTTTTAGCCTATTGAGGCATGAATCACGCAGACCGACACATTATTGGAAATATTGGAACATGGAAGATTATTTAGACTAAGAACACGGTGAACTATAGAAAGCAACGGATGGCCAAGACGATTATGCCATCTTTCTTGAGTGGGAGTGGCAACAGAATAGGCATGCTTGGAAGATGTAGATAGTGAACTCAATAGGAGGGGATAGAGGCCACCACTACATTCCCCCCGAAGAAGCATTCTCTTTGTTACCCAATCCTTAATAAGAAAATAGTCAGGATGATATTCAAGAAAGACTATTGTTATCGAGAGGTTCAATGGTGTGCGAAACAAGATTTTTCTTGGCATTAGGAACATAGAAGAATATGTTTCAAGGATAAAGCTTGATCCGAGGTATTAATCAAGGAATAACCAATATGACTAATAAACATACCGCATCATTTACGATTAGTGCACCTGATCACGACCATGATATTTGTCAGCGATCATCGACTATCGAGCTACGCCGGTGATATGGTCGATGGCGCTTCAGTGTCGATGTAGGGGATGGTGTTGATGTAATTAGCCACCACGATCATTCTGCCTGGTAGGGAGTGATTGAAATAATGACGACACTTCAATGCGACTCGTATCCCATCCTTACACACCGACATGTAGGCCATGAGCTACCACCACCTTCTTGTTCGGGCCCTTGGAGTAGTCTCGGTGTTCGCGGGCTCTTCTATAGTGGTCCACGATCGCCACCTATCGCTGACGCCACCTTGGCCAGCACTCAAAATGGCCTCCGCCAGAGCCACCACCATGGCGCCGCCTTGATAGGCTCATGGCGATATTGACAATCGAGACCAATTTGGAGGCTTGATTCTATTGTTCCAAGTGAGTCTCATATGAGAGAAAATAGGCGTAGAACTCGGATAGACCGATCGAGTCGACTGGTTGTAGCGAGAGGAAACCGAGTGGGTTGTAATCGAAACTTTGAGACCCACCATGATGTGGTCGATCGATCATCATCGCTCATTGGATGGCGGTAGATATCATGCCGATCCTGTAAGCAATTTCATCGCGGTTAAAAGTACTCTATCGCTCAAATCATTCTTGCATGTCGTGGAGAGTTGCATCCGGTTTGCATGATCACGGCCTTGGATTATGATGTGAACATCGCGTTTGAGGGTAGCCCACACTTCAGCTACGGATGTCAAGCCAATAACTTATGACAGCACCGCCGGTTCTAGCGAACACGAGAGTGCAGTCCAGTACTATGCTTGATCCTTGAGAAGCCGAGATGTTATACTCCGGGTTGGGGATGACCTTCTCTAACTATCATGCTATCAATCATCTCAGTTACATTGATGGTTGTTGCGGCGACCTCCAATCCAACCATGAAAAGAAGAAGTTGATAGCCTCGAAGGATAGGCATCTATTGCGCCTTCCATAGCAGGTAATTCTCCCTTATGAGTTTCACATTGACGAAGTTGGTGAGACCAAGAGATAACGCCGCCGCGCCGACCGAAGAAGCACTAAAATTCATTGGATGTTTTGTTGAAGAGAACTACTCTGATACAATAAAAGGAATTAATTAATTAGGGTTTTGTAACTTGCACTCCTTACAGGTTGCATCCTTGTCATATTTATATATAAGATAGTGTTACAATTTTATTGCTTACCATCAACGTTGATACATATCCTATAATTATGTGATATGATTTGGTTTCTTACCAACTATACATGGATGTGATATGATTTTATTTCTTTACCAACTATATCATGGATCCCAATTTTTCTTAACATGGATCCCTAATTATCGTAACACGGACCACCTTGATAACCCACGGGCCGGTTCGAAACCCGTGCGCTTTATGGGCCTCGCGGCCTAAATTATAATATATAATTTTTAAAAATAATAAGAGATAGGTAAAACTTACATTTTAAGAGAACTATTCATGAAGAGTTTCACTTGAGATTTACTTTCTTTTACATTCATGAGATTTAGCTCTTTTATCTTCATACCCCTTGTGTTGAGTATCCTTTTTCGCCTTGCGCAACTCTTGATGAGAGCCATCACTTCGCCTGATTTCGCTGAAACTTTCTATGAGCGCGAGCATGGAAGAGCTCTGGACGATCTCGTTAGACTTCAAGTGGGCATATCAAGGAGTTGGATCAAGATTAACACCACGAAAGTCGAACTTCCCTAAACATCCTCCTCTTGGGTTGCCTCGCGACACATCTCCTTCGACATTAACCATGGTCGTGCAAGCTAGTGGAAGTGCTCATCCTCGTCAAAGTATCGCTTTTATTATTAAAAAGTGGGAGAAAGGGAGAGATGGGCCGGATGGTAAACTCAAGAAGAAAAATCTCCAATCTCTGACTTTGTTTTTTTATATATACATAAAGATTGTAATTATATATATATACACATATATTATAAAAATATATCATTTTTTATACATTTAAATTTGAACCTAATGTGTTTTCTGGATAAGATGGTTAGCTGCTCAATTTTTTTTAATTAGTGCATTTGCATAAATAAAAACAAATAGATAAGATTGTAACATTTACATAATTTAAAATAAAAACTATAAGGTCTGGCTTGCACTTAATGTGATGATTAATCAAATGAACTTGCCTAGGTATCCTCTTGGTTGTAAGAGGAATCAAAGCAATGTAGTTTTCTTACCTTAGACTAAAGTAATCACCTAATTACCTATTCATCTGCTTCAGGTTCTAACTCTTGCTCGATGTTGGGGTTGTTGTTGTGCTTATCATGTTATCAGTGAAGAAAAAGTCACTCGCTTCTAGACTTCCCATCTCCGTTTCTTATTGTCGAATTTGTGCACGCTTCTTATTTTTATGATCATTATTTTATTAATTGTAATTCATAATTATGGTTTATACATTTTTATTATTATTATATAATTTATTATATAATAAAATTAATTTTAATATCAGTGATTTTGTCTACAATCTCATCTTTTATTAAAAAGCGGACCTAACTTATCATATTGTTAGTGAAAAAATCACTAGTTTCGTGGATTTCTTAACTTTATGTTATCCAATTTAAAGCACCTTTGTAATTATTGATGGAATTTTTGAATTTTAATATTTTAAAGAACAATTTATTATTATCTTTACATTCATTGCTTATCTATATATTTATATATAAATATTCCTATCCATCATCAAAATCACCATAGCTTTTAAGTGGATGGGCTCTATACCTCTTAAACCCAAGTCTTGATAAATCGCTGGTTCACAGGCCAAACCAGTGGTGCCCGGAGGTTGGCCAACGAGCCACAAAGGGTTATAATTAAAACATTGATCCGTGGCTAGGGATTGCTAGCAATGTGGGCCAATTATGGCTTCTCGGTCCGATCCAACGGGTCATCTAACCTAGGGTTTTGGGTGGTCGGGTTCGAGTGAGTGAGTGCAAATCACGACTGCGGGTCTCTATTATCACCTTTTGGTTCTTATTTTCTTAAATTTGATTATTTCTCTATAATCAAAATATTTACAATTCAAGTTATAAAGTACTTCCAATTAAAATAGTAATTTCAATATAATTAAAAATAATAAATTGATGATATCTATATATTTTTATTTTTACGTCGAAAATTTAGCAAAACTATAACATCAATTAGGATAACTTAGCTAACGATTTCTTGTTGAAGTGAAAAACTTCGTGATCTATATAAAATGATGACCTAGTTTTATGGGCTTTGTAAAACTTAAATTGACTTAAAATAAAAATTAAGTGAAAATTGCCAAAACCCTTTTAAGTTTGTAGAAATTGCCAAAAACACCCCCGATGGTTGCAATACCCAAATCTCCCTCCTTTTAAACTCTATGTTTTTCAAACCACCAAACCCCTTAGAACGGATGTGAACGGAGTGAGTTTCAAATTTTTAGACGAAAAATGCCCTTGCATGGGGAGTCATGGGTGCAGCCCATCTCGGCGATTCGAGAGGAAGTGAGGGCGGTTTTTCCGTAGGGTAACCACGAGAGCAATTTATTGGAGCAGTTTAATTGCTTTTTCTCAACTCACGTCTTGACTTTTCCAGTTTCGAAAGTTGTCTCCAAGGATTTGTCTCTCTGCGTGAGCCTCCGTAATCGAGCATTTCATCGACGCTTTTCCCCTTTCCACGGTATCTCGAGGAGAAGTCCTCCACGCAACTAGTTGGCATTTTCATCGATTTGAAATCTAAGGTATTGAGTATGGTTTTATGTTAATTGTTATATTCTGAAAGATTTTTCGGGTTTTGTTTTGTGCTCCTGTTTTTGTTGGAAGATATTGAAGTCTGCGAGGGATTTCTCAGTTTGGGGTTTTTGTTAGATCTGCAGTAGAGATTTCTCGTCTGGGGTTTTGTTTTGCGTTTTCGTATGTATACACTATCGAATTAGTTTTTCGATTGTTATGATTTATGTAATATTTATAATGTACATTTCCCGTTTCGCTTTGATATGGTTGCGATTTTTACAAATAGAGGTTGACGATAAGAAATGAGATGTTCTGAGTTTAACATTTGTTGTCCCTCGTTTAAGTATTCTGTCTCTGTTTAACAAAATGGGTCTCGTTTAACATTTTATATCTCTGTTTAATAAGCGTGAGTTCTACGTTTAAAAACCTTATATTTCCGCTTAAACTTTTGTCAATCTCGCATGTTGAATGTGTTATTGTCGCGAGGCTTGTGATTATGGCGGTCAACCTAGTTAATGGCCGATGCTATTTGACAGCGGTGAGTGGAGACTTTAATGAATTGAAAAATAACATGACCCTCGACAGCTGGGAGATTATTCGAAGGACACCCGTTTCGCGAGCGTTCATCGAGCTAGAAGCTATATACCAAGAGAGAGCCCTTCTTGATTCTCTTTTGCAAAGTGCGATGGTCGCTATCCAATAAATTCGAGGATCGGGGAAAGCTCTCTGAGTTTCGAACCTCGAGATGTGGCCCTGGTGCTTGGTGCTGCGTTGCGATGGCGACAGCGGTGGTCTTTCGAGAAGAAAACCCGGTCGACGTTCAGAAGGGCGGTATCTATCAAAGACCCTACGAGAGACGCAGAGACTCCATCAAGAGCACTACGTTGCAACTTGTTCGTCGAGAGGAGAAGAAGATAATTTTCGTCAAACTCCGATGGTGTACCTCGTAGGGGGCAGATCCTCTTCCCAAATACATCATGCTCGGTTCCAGCGGATCGTTGATTACGTCGATGATCTACCGACCATGGGGCGATACGCTGTAGGCGCGGCGACGCACAAGTGGCTTATGGAGGATATTCCATAGCGACCGCCCGAGTGCAAGATAGATGCGCCGGGAAGAAGACGACACGAGGTACATTAGGGTTGCTCGGTCAGCTTAACGTCCGGTTTCTGGTGGCAGGAGCAGGGAAGAAAGTCCGTTTAGCAAGATCCCAAGGATGTTGTGCTACGGTGAAAGTACTTACGGAAGCAGCGGCGGTAGAAAGCGAGCTTGTCATCGCTCGATGGAAAAGAGGTAGATAAATCATGGACGATGTTTAGCATAAGTCTTTAACGTTTAAACATTTTATTTAGCGTTTAACTTTAGTATTTACTGTTTAACTCTTATTCATACTCGGGTTTAAATATTTTGTTCTTCGTTTAATTATATTCTATAACGTTTAAATATATAAACACTATGTTTAAATATAGTTTTTATAGTTTAAAATGAATGATTTATTTGAAATTGTTTGGTTTACATATGTTAGTTTCACGAGTTGGGATCGGCGAATCTTGAAGAAGAAAATATTTGTTGGGGCCAACCCAGCGGATGGATGCCATTGCTCGGAACCACTTGCTCGAGGCGGGATGAGAGGGCGGCCTCTCATCGTCTTGCTGCTGGGCCCAGTTCTCCTACTTCCGACCCACCACGCAGCGCACGCATTCCTCGGCCAGGAGAAGCCCTCCCCTACCCCGGATTGCAGCAACCCCCACCACGACAACGAGATCCCAGTGTCGGTCCCCCGACCATGGCAGCCCCTCCGCCCATGGCAGCGACCGGTGACATTAGGCGAAGATGTCACCTGACTCTTATCTGAGAATGCGGATATTGATGACCGAGTTTCCTCGGCTATGTCGCTCGTGTCAGTGCTGGAAGGGCGTTCACGCCATTGTCGCCGTCCCTCGAAAAAGCCTGAAGCACCGGAGACGAGCAGGCGTCGGGATTTGGCGAGCGAGCGACATCATCGGAAGGTCGTTCCAAAGGCGGCCACATTCGAGAAGACTTGCGAAAAGAGGAGAACAATCTGCCTCTGTCTCCGCTGTGGTGACGATGAAACAATAGCAACACCATCGGTGGTCGAGTCATGCCGTTGATGAAGGACATCGGTGAGATAGATGATGTGGCGATTTTGGCGTATGAGAAGGCCGTTGACTCTCTTCTCGATGAAATCCTCGACCAGTGGGCCAGCTGCCGAGATGCGGCGTCAGATGGACAGCAATCGATGAAGATCGAGAACAAGTTAAGGTGTGTCTCCCAGTGATCTTTGTTGTCATGGCCGCGGTTGAGAAGATCGTCGAATCCGTTCAGTGGCCGCGTGGACGTGGCGGCATGTCGCGACCAGCGGGACACAATTCCACCGACAACAGAACCATGTAATGATGTATGCGGTTGATCTTTGTCATGCCGTCAGTCCCGTCGAAGCCCGGACACAATCCCTACGACAGAACAACCATGTAAGGGATGTGCCTGCGGTTGATGCTTTGTCGCCGTCGATCCCGCATCGAAGGAAGATCTGGTGAAGACCCGACCAGAACAGCGAGAGATGATCGAGGCGATGGAAAATTGGACGGACTGGCTCGGGAAAGCTTTTATTCAGAAGAAGAAATGGGTTGGCTCGAGTCGTCTTAACAAATACTGACGAGGAGTTGATGAGGATCTTCCTCAAAGCGCTCTATGGTCGGGTAAGTGTAAAGTTTTTTATGATATTGTTTAAAGGTTTTTATTATAGTGTTTTAACAATTACCTAATAGTGTTTAATACCTTTATGTTATCATTTAAGTGTCTACTTAACATTTAATTATATATAATATCATGTAACGATTGATAATATCATTTAAATATTTAATAATATAGTTGTCTTTATGTTTATATACTCGTAGTATCGTTTATACGGACAGTTATACCTGCTTGAGGGGAAGGAGATGGTCAGTCGATGATGTGATGGGCGCTTTCAGTATGCACGTAATACAAAAAGTCGGTGAGCAGAAAGAGCCATATCCTTACAAAGAAAGCGCGCCTCCATCACCGAGACAGCTTGCTGTTTTATGTCAAGCGAGCACGCACGTACATTACACAATTATGGCTATGATCGGGGATCTGTGTCGCAAAAGCTGCATGAAGTTCAAAGTGTCATCCTCCCAGATAATCATGAATGGCCACTTCCATGTCAGTACGTCACGGACAATGATAAACAAGAATACAGTCGTTATTCTTCGTATACGAAGTACGATAAGGACGCGTTGGACATGGTAAGTTCTTTAATTATGTCGATTAATATCTGATTTGGTATTTAAAGTCGTTATTCTAATCTCGACTTGCATATCTCGGCAGTGAGATCTATTCGACAATTTGTGTCGATATGGAGTTCATCGAGCGTGACAAACGAAATACCAGCTGGTCTTGGCGACATACGAAACCCACGCGCACAAGGCGTCGATTCGCGGCAGTCTCGTCATGCGTTTTATCGGCGATTACTTTGGGGGTGAGAGATTCTGACTACCAGCAGACGGGGCGTTCCTTACCTCGGATGCGAGTATGTTACCCGCATACTTAAGGAGGGAGGCGGTAGGCGATCCATGACGAAGTCGTCGTCTAGCGGGTTAAATTTTTGTTTTCAAGAACATGTCTGTATGTCTGAATATCGATTTTATTTTAGAATGTAATCATGGACAAATTCAATTCATTGTTTTTCGTGTTCGAAGAACATGACTTTGTATATGTTAATGTAAATTTTGTTTGTTTTTGAATTGTAAGCGAGTTAAATTCGATTCGGTTTCATTTCATTGTTTAATTTACGTTCTAATTGTGTACGTTTCACTTTCGTTGTTTTAAATATACTATATATCGTTTAAACATCGAGTTTTAAATATTTCAAAAATACGGTGTACCCGTTTAAAAATAACTACTGTCTGTTTAACTAAATGCGTTCATTGTTTAAATAAATATGGGAAGTTGCCCATCATTAACTTGTATATCTCAATGTAAGAGTTTGTTTGTTTTTCAATTGTAAAGGCGGGTTAAATTTCATTAGGTTTCATTTCATTGTTTAATTTTACGTTGTAGTTGTGTGTACATTTCACGTTTCATTGTTTAAATATACCATATATCGTTTAAACATCGGTTGAAATATTTCAAATTACGAGTGTATCCGTTTAAAATAACAATGTCTACAGTTTTAAATACATTCGATTCGTTGTAAGAGTAAGAGTTTAAATATGAAAACAGTTCCCATCGATACACAGATGTTTCCACGTACATAAAGATCGACTTTATTAACAATGCCTAGATCAGGCCGAGTTTCATTGGAAGATCATCGATTGACGGGATCCATGGCGGTGGTACGCAATGTAACTTTCAGCGGACATCAAAGGCTGCGACTCGATCCTCTTCGTCTAGGCCGCCCATGTTTGCCTTCTCGTCAGCGTGATCGAGCCATGACGAAGCTCACGTTTTCCGTCTGAGGCGCATCGTCGTCGGGTATGAGAATATAGACTTCCTTATGCGCTCGGGTTTGTAATTGTCGGCGGTGAGTACCCGCTAATAAATCGATGATCGTTGGTGTGCATGCGCATTATTCTTTGGCATAGCGTGTTTGCAAGGGATACCATAAACTTGCCACTCGCGAGCATGAACAAGATTCGATGGCGAGATCACGGAGTTCTTTGCGTTGGTCGATCACTTACGTAGCGATCGTCGACCTGACGACCAACACAGAAGATTTACTGTTGTCCTCAACAATGATCTCTACACCCTGAATGTATATGCGGGCACAAGTAGGTCTCCCATTTGTTCGCTTGCTCCACGGTTACATAACATCGCGCATCGAGCTTGAACTCGGCAAATAAGGTTAAACAAAGGCGGTGATGGTTAAATAATTCGTAAAGACATGTTTAAACATTATTGTAAATATTTAAACGAAAGGATTAATATTTAAAAGTCAGAACAAGTGTAATTAAACAAAGATTGAGAGATGTTTAAAAAGGGTAACACTAAATGTTAAGTGTAAACCAACATTCGCGGACCTTATGGAGTCGACCATTTTAGGTCATGGGTGGAAATGGCGAGCTTCCTTGATCAAGCGTTGAGCGACTCGCGACGTTTGAATACGATCTCACCCCTAACGATCACCTCCGAGCGAGATAATTCGACCAATGTGCCATATCCGATTTATTAATCAACGGTGATGAGCTTGGTGATGTAGCTGCGGTTCATTCACGGTATCGTCGAAATCTTTGGCGTGGATGCGCGCACATGCGGAAGCATATGAGCCGGCACTCCTCCTCGATGCCTTCCCAGAGTCGGCGTTTGGCTTTCGTAAAATTGGCCTCGAATGCTCGAAGGCGATGATGCATGTGGCGAAGAAGGGAAGACTCTGCAATTAGCGCTCACAAGGCCCTTGGACTGATCAGACCACGAAGGTAATTATCTCATGATAATCTCCATTCTCGTATAAAAGGCATCGCCCTAGCAGATATGAACCAAGTCGATTGGCGTGGGTCTGGTTGTCGACTATCACAGAAGCTGACGTGGACCATTATTACCATCTTTCCTGTGGCACCCTGTGAGTGTACCCGATATTTTTCCAAGGAGGTGGGTACCATCGAGCTGACCGGCGGCACCTGCAAGCCATCTTGAAATCCCCGATACAGCTGTTGAAAGAAAGAATGCCGTTTAAAAAGCGATCACCCAGTCTCTTTCCCGCGATCGCTTGAGCGGCTGGCAGGGTTGTCTCGACCACCTTATCCACATACCAAAGCAAGCGATCATGGTGGAGATGTCCGCTGCAGTCGAGGACCACCGGGCGTGCTCTTTTTTCCCAACCAAGACTGCTTGCTATGGTATGTGGACACCGTATGTTCCCATAACATGTCGCCTACGGGAATGTCGATGGCCTTGTCGAGGGGCCGGTCCCTTGAAAGCTCGAATCACTCGTCGCTAACCCATTTTTGGGACGCTTTCGGATGTAGCCGAACCTATGCCACCACCTGCAGAGTGTGTAGCCGGGTTGATTGTCTTGATTACGAAAAGTATTTTGTTATACTCTTTTGATGCATGAGAAGGCGCCAGCGACTGACCATCGGTAGCATTCGCGATCGCCCGATGTTTTTCGTTCTTTATGAAATTTGAAGTCAAAATTCCTTTTTGATTGCATGATTTGATACATCCACAGAAATGTTAGAACCGTCGAAAGCGTTGTCAATATCCAGCAGACACGCCCGGAATGATCGGCGAGGAAGGAGGACATCCAGCGCTCGAGGTCGAGCCATGGGGATGAATGGGGCACTCGCGAGACTACGAATTCACCTCGACACGCCCGATCGAATGAAAAGATCAATATGTTAGCGGAGAATATAATGTTTAAGTGATAATGACAATAGTTTAAGCGTTAAATTAAATACTTAAGCAATTTAACTAATAGCGTAAAGGACTAGTACAAAATATGTTAACGATGGCACGGACAGTATTTAGCGATAATGACCCCGAACAAGCGGAATAATTAAAAAGAAAAGGAACTTGACAACGAGTAAACCTCGTTTTCATTCAGGATTCGACAATGGCACATTTACATCTCGTCGACAAGATCGACTTCAGAGCACATTTGAAGATGGAGTGGGACGTGAGCACGTCCAGTTTGGAAAGTCGACATCGTTTTCTCGATTGGGCGAGCGTTTTATATCCAGTCACGGTGTGATGAGCGTAACCACGACAAGGAAACTTGAGGGACTGATCGGCTCGCATATCTCGATTACTGCCTGACTCCAGAAGTCGAAGTAGTGAACATTAGCACTCTTACTGCAGTTGAATCTGGCATACTGCAAAAACTCTCCATAATATATCGATTGAAAACCAGATCGTACAGACCAAATGAAATGAAGAACAAAAAGAAGATGAAGAAGAAGAAGTAGAAGATGTAAAAGAACAAAAGCGGTGATCGAGAAAGGCGAAACAAAAAGTCTGCAGTTGTCATGCATGGGAGGTTAGACTAGGCGTGATGTGATTGAGGCGGTATTTTTCCCTCCATCCGATGGCGAAAAAGTGAAATATATCATCTGTCGCGAGGAAGACATATTGTCGTCGATTCGAATGAAAGTTCTCAACTCAACATGAGTCTACGTATAGCGTCGAGCTTTTATGTTTAAGCGGATACATATAGTGTTTAAAAAAGCGGTTAGTGTTTAACTAAAAGTCTATATCGTTTAAATAATATGTTATTGTTTAAATTGAATGCTTTTCAGTGACGTGGCGTTGAAGATGGAGTGACCTCTGGTCATCTGTTTAAAACATCTTTACGTATTTTCTTACTTATGCCGTTGTCATTGTTTAAAAGAATAACTTGAGTAGTGTTTAACTTTTTCTTATTGTTTACATGGTTGTCGTTGTTTAAAGAGTAACTTTTTCTTAAACACCGTTGTCATTTGTTTAAACGTATTTACGTATTTTTATTGTTCTGATGGCGTTCTTTTGTTTCCCACATTGTTTGTTTTTACTAGGTCTATGTTTAAATTTCAGAAGTTCACAGTCAAATAAGCTCGGACTTTGGACACTCACGACTCGACCCTCGTATAACGAAACAAGTGTGCATGCGTTCGAATGCTTCGTGAGTTTACGCATACTGCGCATCGACTTGAACACCTGACTTGTACAGACATTAAAAAGGTTAAGCAACAACACATTCATGAAAATGACTATTAATCAATGATGTCAGTGGTCGGACTTAAGCGAAGATCCCGATAGTTAAACATAGAGCGTAATGGTTGATACAGCGGCGTAATGTTCTTAAATGGTAACGAGAAGTCTCAGTGATAAATATCAACCCCAGTCTTAAAGGATGTTTCACGATCTCCCTCCTCACAGAGAGATCCTCCATGATCGCGAAATCGTGAAAAATTTCTTTTTCTTACCCAAGTCGAAATGCTACGCAATTGCTTGCCGTCGTCCACTGTTGCGAAGAATCCTGCGTTCGGTGATTATGAGAAGCGTTTAGAGCTGGCGAGAAAAAGATAGTTTAACTGTTAGCGTGATTGCGGTCCATGATTCTCGAGATAAGGGAAGAAGGTTCAGCGAAACATCCTTTTCGAGATAAGTGAGTTGTCCGTGGGAAGAAGGAGGGGCGAGGAGGGAGGAGGAGGAGGATGATGAGGGAGCGAGCGAGTGGTTGTCCATGGGGAGGGTTCTTCTACAGTTGTTATGGTGTGAATTCCTGAAAGCGGTGACTCTTCGTATCAGAGAAAAAGTTAAAGCGCACGTTGGCAGAGCGTTGGCTGAGTGAGAGCGAGGCGGGTGTTCGGGAAGAATTATATTCACAGTGCATAAATTTTTAATGCCGTCGTTAATTCTTATGCGCGGGATACCATAACTTGCCACGCGCGTGCTGTCTGCCAAGTGATTCGGATCGACGAAAAGATCGCGTTTCTGCGAGACTTTGAGAATTTACGCGTTAATATGAATAGTTATACATGTAAAGATAACGTTAAGCGGAGATGGGAAGTATTACACGGATATGATAATTATTAAAGCATATTAGTAAAATATTTAAGCGTTAAACCAAGCGAGCTCTTGAGTTGAACATGATGTGATTTGGCACTTCACTTTCGCATTTTGAGGGGCCAAAAATGAGGATTTCTAACATGGACCCATTTGAAGTGAGCGGTGAGGGGAAAAAGGGAAGTTAAACGCTAGCGGAAGGGTGTCGGGGTGTGCAAAAGTAGGAGGGGGTTTTTGGGAAGTTTTGAAAATTACGAGGGGTGAACAGTAATTTTCCCTTTATTAAATGTCCAAATTTACATGAGTAGGATAGGTTAGCCAAGTTAAAGATTTAGAGATTAATTTTTTTTTGTCACAGATGAATTACTAGTTTAAATTGTTAGAAAAATAAATAAAATAAATGTGTATATTTATATATGAGTGATAAAATGAGATAAAAATAAATATATCACAATGATGTTATCTTTAAACAAAATCAAGATGTTGATGATTTATGGGTGAAAAAGGAAATAATAATGACGTTATAAGTTAATTTTTTGTCCTGTGAGCACTGAAAATATTTTTTCTAATGGTTGAACAACATAGTAATCTCGTTATTAGGTAGTGTATAGATTAATTTTTAAGTTTTTTTTTAAATAAATAAACCACATATATTAGAGAAAAACACCAAAATAGCAAAAATTAGTCCACAAATGCATGGAAACCCGACAAACAATAAAACAAACAGAAAACAAAAGAAGAAAAACCGGAAACCGAAAACCAAGATATGCAACCATGGGAAACTAGAGACAAAAAGATAACGAGCAACAAATGGGATTTGCGTCCCACCTCATCTACTCACTCTTTGCCAGAAAATGATTGTTCCCTAAAGAACTCAAATTGCACTTAGATGTGGCCGTTGGAGTTTCAAATCGCGCTTTTCTCACCCACATTATCAACATCCTAGATCTCAAAGGAATCTATTGCAGCAATGGCATGCTAACGCATTTGTTATTTGAGTTGTGACAAATAAGAAAAATAAGAGTCAGATTTTTGTAGAACTTTATGAGTGAAAATTTTTCATTATTTTTATTTTGTACCAATTTATGATAAATTTTTCATGATTTTTACTTAAATCAAACGCTTAAAAATGTTCCCATATTAATTGCCCCTATCACTTATTTAATGACACAATTAAAAATAACCATTAAATTTTTAGTATTAATAGTGAAAATGATTTTTTTTAATGACATGAGAATATTTGGATTTGTAGTCTAAACCCATACTTGAAACTTGTTATTACTATTTATATTTAGCAAAATTTAAACTTGAGATATTTAAGTATCCCTCATCACACATTTTGCAGTATAATCAAAAACATTTTTGTTGGAATGGATTTTCATAGATGAAGTAATAGTGAAAAAACAAATAAAAAATTTGCATAGATTAACAGATGGAGTCCAGCAAGGCGGCATCAAAATCAAGGACCACAAGCCATTTGCTTTGCCTAAATATTTGTTTTTTTTTTTTAAAAAAAAATTCGAATAAGGATTGTGTTATCTTGGAAGAATCGCATTTGAAGAGTTCAATCCTATCTTTCAGTTGCCAACGTTGGCTTAGTAATGGTGGTTAATATGGGACCATTCCATTATTTTATTTTTTAACAAATATGATAAGCTCCGTTATAAGTGTGCATTAAAAAAAAATTTAAACATGCATTTTGTGTATTCTCATTTAACTAAAAACAGATGCAAATTGCAAACTAACACCACAATCGATATTCAGTGTTATTATATTCGATATGACTTGAATTCAAAATCTTATAAATATCTCATGTCGACATCTTTCCTAATGGGGCTAATGTCATTGAATTATAATTTTTTTTTTATCATTGCAAACATTTCATAAATATTTACATTTTTTCTCAAATATATAATTTCGTTACAAATGCAAAGTCATTTTTTTTTACAAATGTCATTTGTCGGCCTTTATATTTAATATTTTTATATATCTATATTAATTTTTTTTATCTGCGAAAGCTTTTTATTCTTCCATTTGATGTATTATTGTCATTTACTAGTTAAATAAAAGCAATAGAAAATAGTAAGAATTCATTATTAATTTTCTTTCATGTTTTCATTGAAACTTGAAAGTATAATATTCCTAAAAATTAAGCAGATAAAAACATCTAATAGTCATGGTTGCTAATCCGAGCATTATTTTTTTCTAGTTCATGCACACTCACTCTACATACACAAAGTTTGAGCTACAAATCTATTATTATAGTTGGGATTTTTTTTTATACCATTATATTTAGCCCATTTCAAATTTTAGAAAATAAAAGTTCCAACATTAATTTAATCATATTAAAAAAAAACACTATTAAAAAACCATTTGAACTAGTTGCCTCGATTTTTAATTATGTCTTTTGTACATTTTGTAATATACATACAAAGATTCCTCACATTCCAAAACCACTTGCTGCCGACGTACGTGTCATAGAAGTTCATCTCCCTAGCCGCCGCCATAAATGGAATCACTCCAAGCTATACTTATGGATAAGAAGGCCAAGTGTTTCTTTTTTTCCTTCTCTTTTTTTATTTCCCTCCTTTCTTTGCAACTTGCTATTCCCTGTGCTTTGTTTTCATGTCCCTCAATTCCAACCACTTCCACACGTTAACATATATTATATATATACGCATATATTTATTATTTACACTCACACACACGTATATTTAATATTTATATACTATTATTATAATTATTATCATTATCATGAAGTACTTATAAGGGAGCAAATTTTCAACAAGTGTTTGCCCTACTTGCAGAATAGTACAACAAAAGGCAGTTCTTAGGGTTTAATGGCATGACACGGCCGACGATTTCATTGACTCTTTGTTTTTGTTTTAAGGGTCAAAACCCATCAAGTCTAAAACATCATTTTAGAAGACTTTGTTTTCTTGAACTGCATGTCCTTGCACGCGCTTTAATTTGCATGTTGATACCTTGATAACATTTTTCCAAGTCTAGTGCTTTTTTTTCCTAATTCTTTTTTAATATGTTAATCTATCTCTTGTTGTTTTATAATCATGAGATTTATCCGTTTGAATTTTTTTTATTGTCATACCGACAGTGGTTGATATTTTTAAATTTATTTGGGATTTGTTTTTGTAAATCTATTAGGTTGTGGTCATTGTCATAAATTAAAAAAATGATACAAGTTTGAAAAATAAATTAAAAAGAAATTTATCTTAAAATATATTAATAGTTCATTTAATGGAATATAATATATAAATGATCAAAACTATAGAGCATGACTCTACAACATAGAGAAAATAGAAAGGAGGAATAAATGTTCATGATTACATTATTTAAAAAATTTTGTTACTATTTATGCAAATAGTTTTATGAGAGTGAATTTCTCTTTCACGTGAAAGACTAAGGGGGTGTTTGGTTTGGAGTAGTGGAGTGGGAATGACTGCTTTTACGTTGGAGTAGCGTTTATTTGGATGTGGAGTAATGGGAGTGGGAGAGGATTGAGGGAAGGAGTGAAGGGGTTGTGGAGGGGTATTCGCGATCGTGAGAAAAAAATGGGGGATTCTCGATTCGCTACTCATGAAATGACTATATTGCCTTGTGTAAATACCCTATCTCCGATTTGTAATTGGTTATATAGATTAGCTAATTAATTAATTATTATAATATTAATAATAAATGTGAAAATTAATCAATATTAACGGCAAAAAAATAATTATTATTATTCATAATATATTTATTTCAAAAGTATATTAAAATTGGTAATTAATTAATTATTATAGTTAATTATTTGCTAATTATTGATGTTAACAAAAAAAATTTGAGATTTTGTGACTTATTAAAATTAAATATTTATTTATAATAATTAATTTACTTTAATATTTAAATATTTTTTAAAAACATAAACCTCACAACTCATTTGTATAAAGGGCATAATAGTCATTTTATCCTATTTCCCTTTTTTACTTTTCTCATTCCCAAAATCACCTCTTGATCCTTCCATACGACATGGTTTTCGTTCAGATTCATTCCGATCACATCATTCTCATTCTTTCTTGCACTCGTTTCAGATTCCAGCTCCTTGCAACCGAAGCAGCTGCTAAGTGTTAACTCTTTTCCAAAATATAGTTGAATATTTAATATATATATATATATATGAGTGATGGTGATTTGTCTACAGTGTAAAAAAATAGTTAAAATTAATTATATGATAAATAAAATAACTAGATCTGATAGTTGAAATGTAACACAAAATTAGAACAATTCAAAAAATATTATGTCACTGATAAGAAAAACACAAGAAATAAAAAAAATTTAAATTGTTGGAAGAGGAGGAAAAGTCTTGGTTGTAGCTATTTTGTGGTATTAACTTGAATTGAAAGTTGCAACATGATAAGGTGTTGTAATTTCTGGCTTGGAACTGAATAAAAGTAACAACAATAAGCAACACATGAAAAGGTGTTTGGTGAACATGATCCATCACCCTCCATTAAAATTGCAAGTGGTTTGAGCTGTCAAATTGACCCAATGCACATTTGAATTGACCTCTTTTTTAGTCTTAGAATAACATTTTAAAAAAAGGAAGATAATAACAACATGGAAAAATGGTGCCATGTGTTTTGTTGAACAAAGAAAGCAAAGTGGACTTTAGAAGTGAGTGAAAAGAAAAATAGGAAATTAATCAGATAAAATTTGTTTTCTTCTGTTTATTTATTTAATTATTAATAAATGTGGACAAGCCCTTGATTGAACTCTCCACTCCTAATTCGAGGAGAAAAATGAAAAAAAAAAAAATCTTATTATAGGAATAGCATTTATTATTCGGTAAATAAGAGTGTGATAATTAATACAAGTGAACTTTGCTTTACATAATGTCTTGTGTGTGTGTGTGGCTATATATATATATGTGTGTGTGTGTTCTTACAGGGTGTAGATTAATGAATTGTTTGGTCCATGACTTTGATGAGCAATTTATTCAGACTTGGCTTACAGACATCATTTATTATGGAACATTTCAAAAATTTCAGTGATTATGGACTTTTTCTTGTACTTTTGAAGATTGAAAATGTCAACATGTGTAGAATATGATTGTACTTTCATGATAAACCATGTGCCACTCCATTTTCCTTTTTCTTCCTTTTTTTTTTCTTTTAAATCACTCAATATTATTCGAGAAATGCTATTCCCTCCGAAAATTTGGTCCGAAATTTTCAGCCGACTGACGTGGATGCTGATGTGGCATCCACGTCAGGATATTTTCTCTCTCTAGTGTTAAACAGAAAAAAAATGAGAATCTTTTAAACTTTCCCAAATTTTCTTCTTTCTACTCACCGCCTCCTTCTCGAGACGAAGCATTTCGGAGAAATGCTTGGTCTCGCCGTCTCCATTGAGCCGCCACACCATTGTCGACACTCACCGTCACACACCATTGGCGCGCCCGGCATTCCACTCTTTCCCAGTATCATCTTCTTCCTCGACGCGTCTCCTCTCGAAGCGAAGCCCTTCCTCGCCATCTCGATTGACGCCGTAGGCACACCACTCGTCGATATCAGCTACCGTCACCGCCGTGAAGCCTTTCCCTCACCTTCTCGGCACTGCCACCCGCACACCATTCGCCGTCGCGAAGCCCTTCGTCGCCGTCTCGCCTAAAGCCACTTGCACAACCACTGCCGACGTCGCAACAGTCGTGAAGCTCTAAATTTCTCAGTCTTAGCTGGTATACATACATATATATCTTTGTTTTTTGTTTGTTCCTATCTTGATCCTGAAGTAATAATTTCCAAAAATGTTTGTTAGCTTGCATAGATGGAATGTTGTTGTGTTTTTCTCTTGTGGTTCATGTTCATGTTGTTGTTGTGAGAACCAAGATCTATCTTTTTCATTTTTGTTTGTTTTTTTATCATACGAGGAGAGCCTATATATGGTGTTTTCCTTAATAAACAATAACTTTAATTCATGAGGTTTAGGAGGTTAATATTATATTAAACATACTTCTATTGTGTAAAGTGGGACTCATGTTATTTTGTTTGCTTAGTAATGTGAATTGCAATCATCTTGGACATTGTAATCTTGTGTTTGTGGATTGAGATTGGTGTTGGCAATGTAAAATATTGAGCTCTGTACCAGCAGTTTTATTTTCAACAATGTTTATGTAATGTTTTTCTGTGGTTCAAAAGAAAAAATAAAAAGAAGAAGAGAGTCTGTATATGGTCTTTTGAAGGATAATCATGTCTGAAGTTTGACAAATTGCATGTATGACATGCTAGGTCTTGATTATTATTCTGTTTCTTATGTTTTATTTGATTTGTAGTTGCTGAATTACTCTTATGCATGTTTAGTTCGTATTATAGTTAGTTGGTGGTGCATGTTTCACCCTAATTCTTTCCATCATTTTAATTTCATTATGTTAAGCATTTTAGCAGTGATGTAGAACCTATAATTTTTTTTCTTTTATTTTTTTGTAGTTTATTCTTATCCTTATCTATTACAAAGATAAATTTTCAAATCTAATTTGTGAGTATAGGTTTTCAATTATAATTTTTTGTTTGATTTGAAACATGTAATGATAATTTCAATGGTAATTTATGTTGTTTGTTATAAATTTAAATATCTTTCATATTTTTTTTTACCACATGTAGTTTACATTATATTTATTTTTAGTTGTTTCTTATCTATTATAGATCCAAATCAAAAACATTATGGTAGAGTTGGAATTTCAATCCTCTGAACAAATGAAGAATGGGAAAGAAGTTGGATCTTCTAACACAGAAATAACCAACAAAGAGAAAGAGAAAATGGTAGAGTTTGAGAGGCCACTACTTGAAAAGGTTATTCCCAAGGCAGGAATGATTTTTAATTCTGAAGAAGAAGTTTATAGTCTCTATGTTGAATATGCTCGACAAGAAGGTTTTGGTATTGCAAAAAAAAGTACAAAAGTCGGAGATGATGGGAAATTAAAGTATTATGCACTTTCATGTGTAAGAGGTGGCAAAAGAATATCTACTGCAAAAAGTGTTTTCAACCCAAGGTTATCTACTAAAACAAATTGCGAAGCCAAAATAAATATTATTGTTGGTAACAATGGGTGTTTTACCATATCAAGTGTTAATTTGGAGCATAATCATGCACTAAGTCCGCACAAGGCTCGTTTCCAAAGGTGTAATAAAAAAATGGATGCATATGTCGGGAAAAAGGCTTGATTTAAATGACCAGCGGTATAGGCTTGAGTAAAAAAACTTTCATTCATTGGGTCATTGAAAGTGGTGGATATGAAAATTTAACCTTTACTCTGAAAAGGATTGTCGGAATTACATTGCAAAAGCAAGGCAATTCAGGCTTGGAATGGGAGATGCAAAGGCACTTGGCAATTATTTCTCACGCATGCATGTAGAGAAATTCTAATTTTCATTTGGTTGATATGGATGAAGAAGGTCGGGTTACTGAAATGTATTTTTGGGCAGACGTGCAAAGGTCTATAGCAGCGTATGAAGCTTTTGGTGATGTTGTATCTTTTGATACAACATATTTAACAAATAAATATGATATGCCATTTGCTCCTTTTGTTGGAGTAAACCATCATGGGCAAACAATATTATTTGGATGCGGGTTATTGTCAAAAGAAGATACACAAACCTATATTTGGTTGTTTAAAACTTGGTTGGAATGCATGTCGGGTAAGGCTCCAAAAGCAATAATTACAGATCAATGTATGGCTATTCAAGGTGCAATCAGGACAGTTTTTCCAAATTCTCATCACCGACTATGTCTTTGGCACATTATGAAGAAGATCCCAGAGAAGCTTGGAGGATTAACCCATTACAAGGCAATAAAGAAGATTTTGAAGAGTATTGTTTATGAGGCAATAGATATTCAAGAATTTGAAAATATTTGGTTGAAGATGATAGAAGATTACAATATCGGGAAAAATGAATGGCTGAATTTGTTATATAAAAATCGTCATCGTTGGGCTCCTGTATATGTTAAAGGTGTTTTTTGGGCTGGAATGTCTACCACCCAAAGAAGTGAAAGCATAAATGCTTTCTTTGATGGTTATGTTGGACCAACAACATCCTTAAAGCAATTTGTGGAGCAGTATGACAATGCATTAAAAAGTAAGATTGAGAAAGAAAACAAAGCTGACTTTGCTACTTTCAACTCAAGCTTTCAAGTGCTAACTGATTGTTTCTTTGAGAAGCAACTACAAGAAGCCTATACCAATGAAATTTTTAAGCTATTCCAAGATGAGTTGAGAGGAATGCTATATTGCAATCTTACATTTATCAGATCAGACGGGGCAAGAAATATATTTCAAGTGACAGACATTTTAAAAGGAAAAGATGGAAGAGTCAGACGGCAAGTGGGTTTTACTGTTTATCAAAATGAGCTTGAGTTTGATATTAAATGCACATGTCGTTTGTTTGAGTTCAAAGGAATTGTTTGTAGGCATATATGCAAAAGTTTTTTTATTGAAAAGGAATGTCAAAGAGATTCCATCTCAATATATTTTTATCCCGTTGGAGAAAGGATATTAAACGCCCGGCATACTTATGTGAAGAATTGTTATGAAGATTCACAAATTAGTGAGCAAAAAGTGCGGTATAATAAATTGTGCTCGCATTTTTCTAAAGGTCTGCTGAAAATTGGAGTAGAATCCATTGAAAAATATAGTTTCTTGATGAAGTGTGTGGATGATGCAATAGAGAAGCTCATGGATAATGCAAATTATTTGGAGAGTCACTCTAACCAAGTTATGCCACCAATGTTGTTGGAAAAGGATCATGATCACCACCAAGCAACATCTTCAAAGTTCCTAACTCCTTTAAAAGTGCGTAGTAAAGGCCGGCCACCATCGAAGAGGAAGAAGTCAAAAGTTGAAGAGATGATCATTAGAAATAAAAAAAAGGTATTTATACTTTACATAATTTTTCTTAGTGTTTTAATCTTTTTTTGAACTAAAATTAATATATTTTTTCAGAAAACTCAAGCAACGGGAAATGTACAAATGCAAAATGATACACAAATTGAAATTCACACTCAAGAAAGTGTGGTATTGTTCTACTCTTCTATATCTATTTTTATTATAGTATTGCATGAGGTGTTATAATAAATTGGATAACAATTTCCCTCATTAGGTGACTTCCAATTTTTTCCCAAATGTGATGAATGTGGATGTCTATGGCTTCAATTGGCAAAATGCAGGAAATTATAGTTCATCACAGGTATTTAAAAAATGTGAAATACCTCTTTTTTTTTATTACAATTGCTTTTTTATTTATTACAATGTTGAAGACATTTTTTTTAATTGAATTATATGTGATAGGGTCAACCATCAAACTATTCGACACCTATTGATAGTGCAGAGATGCTTGCAAATGAAATTAGATCATCTACTTCAACAGGTCATGAATCAAATTCAATTTCTTGGGCCAATATCCATTTTAATTCAGGTGTGAGGATGTTCTCATTGAATCATATGAATTGCTGAATTTTTTTCAATATTTAATGGATTTTTAGGTTGATCATTCACAACTTATTTGATTTTGCAAGGAAATAACAATGGCAATTGTGTGAGGATGTTCTAGATGACCTTTGATTTGTGTGAGGATGTTTTCATTTTGCAGATGCACTTGTGTTGTTGTTGTTGTTGTTATTATTTGTGTTGTTTGTGTTATTCATTTTGCAATTGGAATTGTTTTGTTGTTATACTTGTCTAATATTGTTGGTTGTTGTTTGTGTTATTCACTCTGCAGCTGTTGTTGTTTGTGTTATTCATTTTGCATATGGGCTTGTGTTGTTGTATCTGTTTAATATTGTTAAAACTTGTTTGTGTTATTCATTTTGTTGATTTGTGTTGTTTGTGTTTAATTATTTTCTTAGTTGGATCTCAATTAATGTTGAAAAATATCCTTTAACAGATTGCTTAGCTCCATTTCAATGCCCTGTGCAAGATAATATTGGATAAGCCACGTAGTAGCTGTGTGAGTAAAATTTGGAAGTTCCCCCTCAGAAGCACATTGGACTGATGGGTGAAATCTATATTCATGTTTAACAACAGGCATTTGATCTTGTTTAGTGTGTAGTAGTTCTCACGTATACAGTCGCCGAATTCACTATCACATAGTGGTTTGCATGCCCAAATTCTCTTGAAAATAATCTGAATGTAAATGACATAAATAAGAACATGGGTTATATGCAAAATGACTACTTGCACAATAAGTCATCAACATGCAAACCCAAACATATTATAACTTTGACATCTAACTACCTCTGGTACATCAAACTTAAAACAAGTAAATTTAACCACCTTTATCCACCATATGTATTCAAGAAGACTAAGACAAGAGGGATTCCTTTCCATATCATGCTCCATGAAGGTCCTTGTGTAAGTGTTATCTTGAGCAAGAGATCAAATGCCTGAAAACTATGTGCAAGTCTGAGGTGGAAATCTTGCAACTATACAACAACATATAAAATTTAGCATGCAATGACACATCACTAACATAGTGCATAGGTTACCAAAACCTGCATGTGTGCTCCTTTATTTCACAACATATACATGCACATTCTGAAGAAACACAAATCAGCAGGTACGAAAAGTCCATCTCAAAGTAATGTAAGAAAGGATCTCTAGGAATAAAATGAATTATAAAGAAATAAAAGACAGCTACAAGTAAATAAATTTCAGTGAATGATCATGCAATGGGGAATCTTCAAACACAAGTTCAAAATAAACATCATGAAGGCAAACTAAAGCAGTTGTAAGATATCATCCTTCAGTTTTCAATAAGAGTCACTTCTCAAGCGTCGAGACAAGATGAAAAAGAAACACAAATGACTTAAACTAAAGAACCACTCCAGCATAAATGGTTTGAAATATCCTATGTTCAACATCTATCAATTAAATAAAACCATCTTGTTGTGAAAACACACGCCCGATTAACATCAGTCATCGATGCTACAAACATTGACACCGCCATTGATCCACACTATCAACCACTGAAACAAGCTACATCAACAACAAACCACAACTGATTTGCGATGTAAAAGAATCAATAGATTGATAACAAACAAAATCAGTTGATAACTAAGTAGTGGAAAGCCAAACATGCCCCTCAGCCAAAGAAAGATAATGGCGAGTTGACTGAAATGAACACCACATACTTTAGTAGTCACTCAGATACCAAAGTACTACAAAGAATTAAAGAATACGTAAACGGAGGGAGGACTTGATATGAATCACAATGGCACCCAAGTTTATATATCAATTAGACAAGAAGCTCATTGATTGAACTAATTCAATTGAATATTAGCATGAAAAAAATAATCTTTAACAAATAAAAAGCGACGAATACCGGAAAGAGCGAGGATCTCGTGCCTTCGATTTGAGGGCAACCCCGCGAGCTTCTTATTGTCCAACTCATGGCATCAAAAAAACCACGGAAAAGGTTCAAATTTATCAATGGCTTCATCCACAATAGATCCAAAACGAGGGAAGGCAGATGTTTACCAATAGGACGGCGTAGCTGGAAGTACTGGGAAGATGTGATCGCCGATCTTCTTGCGGCGTTGCTAAGCTCCGCATCATCGTGCCGCTCGTTGGCGTGGTAATACCCAACGATACTCATGCCCACGACCTCGAAGTGTTCCTCCACCCTAAACACATCAAATAGATCAAATGGTCGAAGCCCCTAGCTCGATACCCGAGTCATCTGGATCGAGCGAGGAGAGGAGTACCGAATAAGGGACGAGCTCGAGGGTCGGGAGGAGGCCGATGTGGGAGTGGGAAAGGGGACGGCATCATCGATCCGGGACGACGCAGCGGTGGGGGAATCCTCACGACGCCGGCCGAGGAGGAGGCCATTGACCGAGTAGGTCCCGGGTGCTTGAGGGAGTGAAGGGCGGAGCTTGATGTACGCTGCTTGGGAGAGCTCATAGCGGCAATCGCGGCCATGGCTCTCGATCTCGCGATGGCCGGCGGTGCAGGCGTTGGAGTTCTTCGATTTCGAGTGTTTTGAAGGTCGTTGATCTCGACTGTGAGTGTCTGAAGTAATTGAGTGAAGTGTATGATCAAGAAATATTTTTTTTTTTGGACAAGAAGAACAGCCGAAGCTCCCGCTAAAGCGCCGTGACATGCCCAAATCTCTGGAGTAAGTGGAGACGGGCCCACGTACATATGGGTGCCGTAAGCACCAGACACAACCACCACCACATCTCCTTAAATGTGCCTCACCGGAAATCAATCATCATCTGGAGTCGCATCAATTCGTAGATACCAATACGGACTATTCATCATCACAAGCTAACTGCTTGTGAGCAACTTACTTTTCATTATTAGTCGTAAATCCTCTTACACATACGCTGAAAGATGTATGTATGTATTTTAGTATTTACTGATGTAAAACATTAGCGGACTCATATATAACATAGGGGGTGTGGTGGTGGTCAAGACACGGCGAGGGTGAACTATGTGTTTTGGGGGTTGCCTTGATAGATACTTTGATTAGTTTCTTTTCACTAAACATTTGTAATTAAATATTTAAAATTTTAAATTAAGAAAACCAGGTGAGCGAGTGATTGATTGATCATGAACTCTGGGACTATATGTATTGTTGTATACACATGCATGTGGTAGTGTTTATACATATAGAATGAAATCACTAACTCAACTACAAAGTAGGAGAAGGGGCCCACACATGCATGAAACGGATTTAAAACGAAAAATACACTTGGAGGGTACAGAACAAGTTTAAAACTGAACTAACAACTAGCATTATCTATACTTGATTTCTCAAGTTTTCCTGCTTAGTGTTTTGTAATGGTTGCAAAAACAATTGAGTAAATTGGTGATCAAAGGCATCATCAGTCACAAAGAAGGACAATAAAAGTAATGTAATTAATAAATATTCATTACAAACCTTTTGGCTTAAATCAAGTAACCATGAAAAGGTTAATTAATGCCTTGATTGCATGCTAGGTTTCGTTAGATTTATTATACATTACTTAGTTTATAGGTTTCTATTTGTGTCTCGGTGAAAATGTTAAATAATTTTACAGTTAAAAATTAACTTTATTGGCATTTGTAAAAGTTGAAACTTGAAAAATATTGGCTGGGGGTCATTTGAGTTTGTCATACTGAGTTAAATTACAACATGAAAGAGGAGATGGGAAATGACGTCACATATACATTAGTTATAACTTAGGTAATCATATGTTATGTCTCTAATAATATTTAAACAAAACTAAGGGAAGTGGAAGGTTAATGAAATAAAGCCAACAAATACAATAATTATCAAAGTATACAGATATTAGATGGTGCATTAAAAATGTAGTAATTCTTAGCATTTTAAAGTGTCATTCAATTCTTCAAGCAGCAAGTGAAAAGATTGCAGCATAAGTAAATACCACTACTTGCTTGGCAAAGTTTTGACACACAACCTCTTTTTGAATTTTAAATAGAAGAAAAGGACAATAACAGGATAAGTTATGCAACCACTTGCAAATGAGAAACCATATGAAAAATGATTTTTAAAAGACAGAGGGTCCAAGCTCAAAATTCCAGCCTTAACTCAATTAGGAGCTCAGGCAAAATCTCTATGTATACTAAGATAAAAAGCAGGGTTAATGGAACAAGCCTACAACTTAATCCAATGAAATAATACAGAAAGTAAGAACAGTTCTATCTCAACCAAACTTCACATGAAATTAAATTTTAGTACTGAAGTGACAACCAAAAACTAGAAACCTTACAAATGCTTAAGTAGTTATACAAGACTCCTTCAATGCATGGTAACTTTTCAAGAACCTTGTTGACAATGTCCAAATCTTACAATACAGTATAGCCTTTCACACATAGTAATATCCTATGAAAAAAATTTCTATATGAAAATACAAAGATTTAAGTATTAATTCTTGATGGAGTATAAATACATTATCACAGTTTTGGACACATTCCTAGCTTTCATTGTCAGCTAACCTTTTACTAAGCCCTGAAAATAAAGTATCAGATATTTCTATTAATTAAAAACAAATTAATCATCTCAAACTCAAAAATCATTAAGATATTTCCTTTCTACAATTATTAATGGACATGCAGACACACAACACATTAGATTACTCAAAATCGCAAAAACACACACACACACACACACACACACAATGTGCCAAAATAAAGGAAATATAAGTCTTGATTACTAACATCTTCAGAAATACAAAATATATGGTTTTAACAACCATATTGTTGAGTTTTACAAAAATGTTGGAACTGGCAATCCAAGTTCCTCCTCGTGTAGTCACTCTTTTCCTTAGTCATTTACTAAGCACCTCCTCAGAACTACCTTCTTGTTGCCCACTGTGAATTCCATACTCAGCTGTTTAAAATTCCATATGATTTGGCTCCCAACAATATCAACCACTGTATGCCCGAAAACCATCTGACAGCCATTCAGAGGCATAACTTAACTACATCATCTTGGAATTCCTGACCCTACATCTTCCATTTCAAATCTACACAGGTTTTTCACACTGAATTTTGCTCCCATCTGCTACTACAACAGTCACAGGAGAAATGGGCACAGTACACTCCAGACTATTCACTGTATTTGCATCAATCAAATTGCGATGTGCTTCCAGAGCTGATTAAAAATATGCACCTTCTGCCCTTGATGCTACCATTAACTCTCATGGTTCTGTAATTACATAATGAAGGCACTCCAGCTAATCCATTCAAAGGGATCATGGGTGTATTCTCCTGATTGTCTTCAGTGTAATTTTCATCTTCCTTATGCAACTTTTCAACAATTAATTCCTGCAACGGCCAATCTCACAGCCTCTACAAGATTACTGGGTGGGAACACTCTAACTGGATGCCGTATTTCCTCCTTAAGTCCACTTAGGAATAAACTAACTGCATAATCTTCACACAAATCCAACCTATTTTAAGATTTCATC
Source organism: Dioscorea cayenensis subsp. rotundata (assembly GCF_009730915.1). NCBI lineage: Eukaryota > Viridiplantae > Streptophyta > Magnoliopsida > Dioscoreales > Dioscoreaceae > Dioscorea > Dioscorea cayenensis. The sequence goes on from NC_052472.1 coordinate 21,519,295, forward strand.
AAACTTATCTAAGTAAGTTTCTAGTGTTCCCACCTGCTCGAGCTGCTTTAATTCAGCAATAGGGTCTAAATATAATGCTTCCCCAAACCTAATACTCAGTGCATGTATATATTCCTCCCATTGTAACACTCCCTGATTTCCCTTGTATCTCATATAATTCTGATGCCATACTAGTGCCCTACCTTCAAGATGTAATGAAGCCATTCTCACCTTAATATCATCTGAAGTTTCATCAAAAATCAAAGTACTGTTTGCACTTACATAACCATTCATTTAATCCTTCACCATGAAACTTAGGAAATTCCAACATAGCAAATTTAGGTTGAATTGCACTAGTAAATCCACACTCTTTTCCAGATTCCAGGCATGAAATACAGCTACTAGAGGATTGAGAACTAATCAAACAAGCTAGTTTAACAAGCATAGTTCTCACCTCCTCCATATCCTTAGTTGTTGCTCCCGGAACTCTTGAATAGCTCGATCTAACTGATCAGCATGCTCCTTAAGCTGATTCTTCAAGCTCTCTTCCATTTTTCCTCATCTCTTGACTTCTAGCCTCCATGGATTCAGTGATTAGCAGTTCACCCTCAACACTCCCCCCAGAACCCTAGATGGATCAACTTCTCTGATACCAAAAAAGTTGCAATTTTCAATGAATTAAGCCAACAATTTCACCAGAAAAGTACTCCAATTGATGAACACACAGGTTTAAAAAGAGAAATCAAAAGAGACGATAAAAAAGATGATTTGAAAACCCAGAAAGAGCCCTAATCAAAGAAGACCACGAACAACACAGAATGCAAAAATCAATCACCATATTCTACGCATTTATATACGAACAATGAAAAATTTAACAAAGAAAATTCTTGAATCCATGAAAACAACACCTGATCGCCGTGTGACCTTGAAGAGCAGAGTTGCGGTGAGATCAACGACGTGACGTGAAATGAAGTCCGGGTTTGCAAAGGGATCAAACAAGTGATCGCCATGAAGCTAGGGTTAGGGGTTTGGAAAGGAGACGATGGGGTTCCTTGGAGAAGAAGCATCTGAGAAGAAACGAGGCTGAAGAAATGAATCACAACGTTGGAGATGTAGATATATAGAACTATGGGAGCACGTGCATACCACGTGTTTATCAACTCTGAATTTTTGAATTTTTTGTTTTTGAAATGTTATTACCAACTGAGGATTTATATTTGTTGGAATATTACACCATAAAGAAATTGAAGTAAATGTTTTCTTTTAAAAGATAATTGAATGGTCATAATATATATTTCAAATTATATATATATATATATATATAATGAGAGATTAAGTCTTGTGGGGGCGTTCCCACATATCAACCGTTATATTAGATAACAACGGATTGTTAAGTTGCTTTAAGGTTTATTTCAGCAGTTTAAATGTAGATAGTAGAAACATAGTTAAATATTTGAGATTTATTAGGTTAATATTACAATCATAATTAATAATTTAGATCAAAATACTATATATTACATTTTTTGTTGGGCTGCTATCTATAAATATAATAATACTATGTATCAAAATAGTACACACCATTAGATTTCAATCCGATAATAAACAATGAGCATTTCTACATTTGAATATATGCATACATTGTTGGCAAACTTACTTTTATGTTGATCAATATAAATATGTTGACTATGGGTAATTGATCCGGCTGTGGGCCCCAGCATTTTCATCTCTTTTGTTTGTAAAAAGGCATCAAAGCAGGGATTCCTGGAAATTTTGTTTCTCAAAACCCCTGCAAACTGTAATGAAACTTTTTGTTTTAAGCTTTTTGTTGCCATCTTATTATATTGTTGAGCCAAGCTATACTCACCCTTTCATCTACTCACACTCTCTAGCATTGTTATCTGAATATTTGATGATGTTGTTCTTACTGTAAATGCTTTGTTGTGCTAAAGATTGGTGCATGGTGTGCATGTTTTTAAGTCCTAGCATATATATGATGATCTAAGCTACATTTTGTTGAAGTATGTACACAAGTTGACTTGTATATTGGAAGCTAAGTCTAGCTTCTCTTGCTCTATGACTCTATATGAGTGCATGGTTTGCACTTCTACAGGGTGAGAATCTTATCATGTTGATAAATAAGTAAATACCCAAACCTATGAACTAGCTATCAATGTTGTTTTGCAGCTTCTGTCCTTTTATCTCCTTTGTTCACCTGGGTATGGTTTATTAGCTGGCTTTAGCATATATTGAGTCACAGTATAAGTATGTATCTTTTGAGTTAATGAATCAAGAGACTTTTTGTTGTTGGCTCTCTCCAGCTCTAACATTCAAGTTATTATAAGTTTATCTCCAACACATCTTTTCTCTTTCTTTTCTTTCTCCTTCCTTTAAACTGGCTACAAACCAATGTGTGTGTATATATTTAGGGTGCGTTTGGATGACGAACTAAAAATGAGAATATGAATAGAGGTAATAAAAAAAGGAATGAAAATGGGAGTAACGGGAGGGAATAGAAATAAAAATTGTTTTTGGGTAAAAAAGATTATGCATTGGGAATGTAAATAGTAAGTGGAAAATATATGAGATAATTACCTTTATACCCTTTTTAAAAAATAATTATATATATGTTATTGATAATTAAGAATTAATTAAATAAATAAATTATTTTATTAATACAAATAATTATTTTTATTAATTTAATTAATTAAGTTAATCAATTATTTTATTAATTTAATTTAATTAATTAATTATTTAATTAATCAAATTAACACAATTAATTATTTTATTAACAGCTATAGTGAGTTAATTAATTAAGTTAGTAAAATAATTAATTATGTTATAATTAGCGTTAATAAAATAATTGATGAATTAATAAATAATTAATTATGTATTAACTTAATTAATAAAGTTATACATTAAGTAATTATTTTATTAATTAATTTAATCAATTATTTTATTAACTGAGATTAATTAAGTTAATTAATTATTTTTATTAATTAAGTTAATACAATTAACTTTATTTACTTTTATTAATTAAGTTAATTAATTATATTAATTAAGTTAATTTAAGCAAAGATATAAGTAATTTATTGGTAATGAGTATTTACGTGTGGGAATGATTCATTCCTGGTGGAGTAATGTAGATTATGCGTAGTCCATGAAGTGATTACGATATGAAGCAAAATAACGTCAGAAGAAAGGAAAGAGAATATGTAATCGATGATTACTTTCGAGAATAACGATTGCGTCATCCAAACGCACCCTTACTCATATGATTAATCTGCAGCTTTTGAACATAGTCATATGTATATATATATATATATATATATATATATATACACGTTGATTTTACATTCTTTGGAATACAGTTGTACATGCATGCATATAAGTTAAGCTGCAGCCTCTTTTAATATAGTTAAATATATATATACTGCATATTGATTGCACAGATATATGTATATTGTTTATATACTTATATATAGAGAGGTTGGTCACCCAGCCACTTGTTACAAAGATATTTGAGTAGATCTCAACTTCAATTGCCTCAAAGATCTTATTTTTGTTCTTCTGATATTTCAGTGTCAGGTCACCCACGTACAAAGTAAATAAATAAATTTTAATATTTATAAAAATTTGAAAACATATTATTTTGGAAATTATGTATATTTTTGAACCATTCTTCTGAAATTTCTGGTTTAGTATAATTCGAAAATAATTATGCTTTGAGAGACCTATGCTTATTTTAATGATGATTTACTATACTTCTGATTTACAATTTTCAAAATGGATTTTTAAATTGTGTTATTAATCACCAATATCACTATTTTTTGATATAATACGTTGAATGAGTAAATGTGTTTACAGCCAAACAAGTTTCTTAAGGTGAACATTATTATTATTATTCATTATTATTATTATTATTATTACCTATTTTCAATTAATATATATCTCTGCTTCAATTCTTTTATTTTTTTTAAATAGGAATTGTGGACAAGTAACAAGCAGGATTCAAACCCTAGATCTTTGAGCATGGCGGAGAATAAAATTCAATTACTTTTGTTAGTAAAGTGGTAAAATACTATTATTTTTGTTTTAATATTTTAATCTAAAATATTTATTCTAGACAGAGAACACAATATAGTTTCATCATGGAATCCTTCACAGAATAAGCAAAAGAATGACATTATATTTCAAGATTAATAGCTGTTAATAAAAAAAACTCGCTACAAAACAGTAAAGGAACAATATACATTTTCAATCTTACCACTTAAAATGGACTGAAATTTCTGAAGAATTAACCGAAATAAGACAGCTCTTTGATAATGGAACAATCAAGTCTCTATGCTAGAGTGAAATGCTGAGTGAAATTTCAAGATCATATTATCAGAATGTTCTGGCATGAAAGAAGAATAACTCGTGAAGAGACAACCTAAATTGTTCACATGATGCTCTATTGACATTAATATGAAATAGTTCTTGTTAAGAGAGAAACAATTCTTTTTAGACGGACTAACATTGCTGATTATCCATCAGTTTTCCATAAACGATTAGCAGGATCTCAGTCCCCCATCAATCAGTTAGAGAGGTTTGAACTATTAGTTTAAGTAATTTGGGAAGTAACCAATTGGGTTTACGACGAAACCTAGAAATCGATCACTGATCCAATTTGAGTACCTCCTGGGAGTATGGCATGGGTTACTTCAGCGCCGTAGCACCTGATACTCGGACATTGGCTCGCGTCTTTGACTTCTATGGTCAAAGAATTTGTTACTATTATCTATTAGTCTTTCTAGTCAAATAGATATGAATCTTTCGCTTACATGGAGATGATATTTCATCCACAAAATGCATACCAGGTTATTTAAATTGATATTTGTTTTGCTGATGTGGTAAAATGTACATCATGAGAGTTTTCTTTTCTATGTCAACAAAAGAGACATTCCTACTATCTATGCAAGCATAGAATCAGGTCAACTTATTTAAAGGGTAAATACTAAACTGAGAAAAAGTGAATATATGCAAGAAATCTAAAAGCAGGCGGAGTTAGCTATGAATGACATGAGATAGAGTGAACCTTGAGGAAAAACAACATTTCGCAGATTTTTCTTTCTTATTTTAACACCAAACTGTAGTCAGAGGCCTAAGACAATGCAAAGCAATTATAACCTAACAATACTTAACAACATAATTACCATCAAAGTGAGGCATATTCTGCTGCAACTTTCTTGCTTAGAGTCATGTACAACCTGCCATAGAGAGCTGTTTACCATAGGTAGAGATGCAGTACAAGATATATGATTCATCAACAAACTTGTAGTTAATAATAGAGATCGACACATGGTGTGGGAATTGAAAGCGATTACTACATATCCAGATAACTCAATTTAAAAACTCAAGATTTCTTACTTGAAGTGTAATTTTCCTCAAAATAATCATAGTGAGTTTTAGCATCTCAAGTCTTTAAAGTGTAATTCGCTTCAACAAATAATCATAGTTTTGGTTTGAGCATCTCAAGTAATTTGTAACATCTTTGTGTTGATTGTGAAGGCAAGCATTACCACTAAATAATCTCGAGGGATACACGATATACAAATTTTTCTTATTCATGGGAAGTGGAATAGTCTGGTATTCATCTTTTCAATCCACACAAATTGAATGGGACAATGAGTCCTCAATAACATTTGGATATGCACTAAGGAAACTTAAGTCAGTAGAAGAGCCAAGGAACTTACATTCGTAGCATAGTCAACAAAAGGTTTCATGTATTTGCTTCTGGGTACCTAACTGAGATAAAAATGCATCAAATGATTTTCACACAGAAATTATAGGGACTTACATTACCGTGGTAGCGGATGGTTGCACCAGTTGTCATGCCAATCTTTTTGATCAACAACCAGATCGAGATTCATATGTTGCATTGCTAATGCAATGATAGCCTCCAGCATAGCAAACTGGTCACGCATATATCTCAGTGGTCGCCACTGAATGGAATAAATCTGTGGCAACAATAATGATTTAACATAATTTCAGTACCAATCGAAGAAGATGCTTCTCATTAGTTAATTTGTTCTTTCTTTATTTAATAAAAAGAAAAAAAATAATTTGTCAAAAGCTATTGGTACAAGAAACTCTGACAGTAATAAATTATAACAAAAACAACCAACAGAACACACTAGCTATTCTGGAAAAGCAGCTTCTCAATTTAAATTAAATGTTAGAATCTGTTAAAAAGCAACTCAGATAAGTAAACACAGAGAGACAGGCATCAAAATACAAACCTAAAAATCAGTATTTGTCTCATTTTGGTATAGGTCCTCCAGGTCAAACCTTTCAGGCACAAATTCTTGCTCTGTCCCAGACCTTCATGCAAGTGAAGTTGTAATGGACATAAAAGGTGAAGATAAAAATAGACAAAACATGCAAAACATAGACAACATCGCATTCAAGACTATTAATACAGTAACACAACCCTTGCTCAAGCATCTAGACCCCCTACCAACAAAGTTCTGAGTTTATCGTATACAGATTCTTAAAACTGTGGAGTTCTTTCACTCTTTTCAAGAAAATATCAAATGATTTGCCTACCATTTTTATTTTTTGAGTCACAACAAAATCATGTGAAACTAGCTTTAGGCAAAATTCTCATGGCTAGATATCTAAGGAAACATGGTTAAAAATAAGTATTAGGCTTTTTAGATCATTCCACTAAAAACTAGCAACTTTTGACATCTAATTAAGTTTATATTTCCACCTGTGTGGGAATAGTGGTTCTAGCTTCAATGGTGTATAATAAGACTTGAATAGAATGATAATGAAGGGACCTGAGGAAATTTTTAGTTTCCCCAGATGATTACCTGAGGAGAATGATGTATATTGGACACTGATATCATTATATCTTGACCCGGCATTGACCTTGTAATTTCAGTGCTGCACATCCAGCAGTTTGAGCTCCGCCTTTATCAAGAGCCTAGACAATAAACAAGAACTTAAACATTGAGATCACTTAGTATGTGAAGGACAAAAGGATGCAACATACAGGAGGATGTGGGTAAAAGGCAGCATTGATTCCATATATGCAGCGAGTCAAGTACTTCAGCCTCTTTGACATCATCGTGATCTCAGGAAGTCTTCCTTGTAGAACACTGCCGACCTCTTCTTGTGCTCACAGAACAAGGCAGATGGGTCCTGCAGTGATACAAAGTTCAACAGCCAACGTATGTGTTAAAATGTAGGCAATCAAAATTAAAGTTGGGAACCACTAGAATATGTGTTGAAATGATGTAGGTAAATAAAAATTTGAGAGTTTAACACCCTAGACAGAAAAACATGGAAGCAATTATATTGCATCATCTAAGATTTGATGTCTGTTGGGCACTATATCATAGCTAATCATGGGCTAATTAGTAGTCAGTCTCACATATTACGTCTGTATTTTTCCTACAAAGCCAAGGGTCTCCAAATATAATATCTGTGATATAATACCAAGAAGATACCCCTACTGGGGAGACCTTTGTTACAAAAGAGTGGGTCTCCTATAAATATCATTCTAAGTAGGCTTTCAGCAACGCAAAGACAAAAATTGACACTAAAAAGGAGTCCTTTTTGTTCATATGGGATCTGATTTGGGAACATGTGCATCACCAACCTGTGTGATGATATTTGGCCCATAATTCTTATGATGTAAAGCAAGAAGTAATTGCAAAAATTCCAATAACAACTTATATGTAGCAGTACTTTGTAAGGATAAAGTTCGCAGTCTCATCATCCAACTACAGCCAGGGTTTGGTTTTGCATGTGAAACCCAAAGGATGACCAATTAGGTAAATATATCTGTGGAAGAGAGAAAAAATTGGAATGATACTTACTAAGAAGATAAAGAGTCCATGTCAATACAGAACCTGTTGTTTCATGTCCAGCAACTAGCATTGATAGAAGGTCGTCTCGCAATTGTACACTGCTAACCTGAAACACATTACACAAATCATTACACAAATCATATCAGCCTTATCTCACAGAAAAGAGAAAGGTCTACACCAATACAAGAAGTAGATTCATTGAAAATTAGGCGCCGACTAAAGAATTGCTGATGTAAAGACAAATAAATCAGAAGACATTTCATATACCATGAATATTTAAAAAAAAAAGGTTATTAATTATGGGTATCTTCATGTATTCCAAAGCTTAAAGTTACTGAACTGTAATATTGGAGGGCAAGGGAAATTCTGTTGTCTCCAAAAAGAATCGGTGATAGTAAGAGCCCTAAAGAAACGTAAATGGAAATGATTACAGGATATCAGTGAGGAGATAAAAGGGGATGGTGATGGATAGGGATGAGGAAGAAGAATACCTATGGCAGGCCGGAAATAGTTCAGAAAGGGAAAAGGAACCATATTGTCCCAGGTCCCATGTTTGTTAGGGTTAAGATCTTCATGAGTTATTTTTGTTTGTTCTTTGCACCCAGTATGGGCATACTCACTCAAAGTATCCCCTAATACCATGAAAAGTTAGCAGCATCATAAAAACCTATCAAGATTAATTTTTCAAGTATTGGCCCATCTTTTTCTCTCGAGGGTCACAACATAAGCATAAAATAAAAACTAAAAAGTACATAAACATTAAACAAAATTTTCAATTACATAGTTCTGTTGCAGCTCCACTGAGTAATAATTAGTGGATAGATCAAAAGTTTACCAGTGAGACTATCAAAACATTTCATGATCTTTAAAAATTTGAGCTGATAAAAGGTATAAAATGAGTTCTGGAGGTGCTCCCAGTGGAATAAGCAAATAATATGCACAGAAAGAGTGAGTTTCATAGTAGAATAAATGGCAAATAGTAAAAAAAAATAATGGAAAACCTCCTCACGACTGGCTAGCAAGAAGCGCAGAATGCTTGGATCTGCTTCATTGACATAATCCTCTCTGTCAACTCGTTCCCCTTCAGCCTCTACCATTTCTTTGCATTTTGCAATTAGTTCTTCAACAGTCTTCCTGATAATGGTCACTGCTCTTTCTGCTTTTATCTGCCTAGGAACTATCTTGCACAAAAAACCAATCTGATAAAAGAATTATAACATTAATCAGCAACAAATGACGCAAGCAACAATATTCTCAAAGATACAAACAGGGCAACTAATTAGCTCATCTATACGAAATCACAAAAACTCATCAAATACAAAGCAGTGATGTCAAGTATTTAAAAGTATTTTCAATGATTTAACAATCACATAAACATGCTGTTTCAAGAATGTTTCTCAGCTTTCAAAGTTAAGCCATTACTCACAACAAAGGCTGAAAAGTATACAAGAGATTTACACAATCACATTAACAATTATAGGCTTATTAACGCAAAAAGCAACAAATTTTTATTCCTAATCTTGAAGGATAATCCCCATACATGTCAAAGTGAATGAGGGCATTGTGTATGTCAAAAAATTTGTGTCTAACTAACAATCAATTAGCAGAACAAAGGTCATACTAACCAAGTTCTATTTCAGGAAGTCTCATATGATGCAGTGAGAGAAAAGGGTTTCAACTATTGTAGGTTCTACAAGAGATCAAACAGCTCGTAACTACCTTACCTTCCAGTAGGGGAGAATATCAGTGGAGCGAGCCTCTGTCTCCTTCAATGCAGTGTAAACTGCATCAATGACAGGACTATCAGAAGAAAGGGAGTCAAAATTGAAATTAAACAAGGAAAGGCCAATAACATCCAATGTCAATTGAGAAAACTTCTCCTCCATGTTCACCATATCGCCTCTTAAAGCAAACGGCTCAAGCTTCTCAACCAGCCTTTGAGCACACCTACAGAACACCTTGTCGACCATCACTGATAAAAACTTCTTATGAAGAGAAGGAGATACAGCTTTGCGTCTCACCTGCGTACAAAAGAAATTCAGACAAATTAGATCATGATGAAGAGGAGAAGAGAAGAGAAGAGTGAGTGAGCACCATCCAATGCGAGCCCTCAGCGATGGCGAATCCATTGCCGAACAAGAACTGGGAGACCCTCAGAGACGAGGGCCTTTGGCGTAGTTAGGGTAGTTCCTGAGGACGTGCTTGGCAATGGCGGGATCGCTGACGATGACGAAGTTACGGGGGCCGGCGGCGAGGCGGTAAACGGGACCATTCTCGACCATCCATTTTGTAAAGGGGAGGAAGAGGTGCGCCGCCGAGGAGGTCAGAGACGTCGTCGAGGCGGGCGTCGGCGATGGGGATTCCAGAGTCGTCGGATAAGGAAAGGGAGCGGGAGATGGCGGTGAGCCAGTCGGGGCTGACCCAAGAGCCATTGGAGGAGGTGGGAGGAGGCTTGCGGCCATTGCTGGAGCCGAGAGAAGCACGGGGAGGAGAATGGAGGTGCTGGGAGAGAGGGAATGGGGATAGGGTTTTGGGGAGAGGATGAAGAGGAGAAAGGAGGAAGGAGAGAAGAGAGGAGCGAGGTGGGCATTGTTGTTGGTAGTGGAGGTGAGAATGGCGCTGATGGGGCGGGATGAGATGGTTGAATGGCCTCAGATAATTGCCTACAGTGGCGTTGTTATATTATTATTATTTTTATTAATATTATTATAATAATAATATTTGACTTTTGATTTATTTTATTAATATTGTGCATTTCTTTTTTCCATCCGTGCTGATTAGGATTAATAGGATAAAAACATGGATCACAAATCAAATTTTAATATTTTGTAGACTTGATGGGATTATGGGTTCATGAGCTTGAGTGGGAAGTGACCCTAATGTTAGTCTGCCCAGGCGTTGTCGCGAGAGCCTCCGTTAAGAAAATAAGTGTGAAGAAATAAACAAACTCGACAAATAAATTTTTATTCATGAATTCATAGTCTTAGATTAAAAGTACTGAGAAATTTGGAATTTAATCATCTTGAGACAACGATAATTGTAGCGCTTTATCTCCTTCCAAGCTATTTTTGCCGGAAATCGCGCTGACTTTTTATCGACTTTTTGGTCTTCGTCAGCCATCGAAATATGCATCTTGAACATGACTTTAAAAAGCGGTGAAGTTGTGGCTCTTGGATATTTGAATTTGCATCTTGGACTTGATTTGGAACTTGATTTGAATTTTCCGACTAGACTTTCGCGCTTATGAAACTTTTTGCAACTCGTGAACTCTCAACCCTTTATCCTGAGGTTGTTGAGCTCATTTGTTGACTTTGTTCGAAACTTGAATCTTTGATTTTGAACTAGATCTTAGATTTTTGATTTGAACTTGATTTGATTTTTTCATAAGCTTTTGGCTTTTCATGCTCGTAAAAGCATTTGGCAACCTATGAACTCCCCAACACTTTATCCAGTGAAGTTGTTGAGCTCATTTGTTGATTCATTTGAAATTTGTATCTTGAACTTTGAACTTTGCGTCTTGGATTTGATTTGAAACTTGAGTTTGATTTTTTATAAGCTGCCTTCGGGGCTTGTGAAGCTTTTCTTGACTTATGAACTCTTCAACACTTTAATTTTTAAGGTTATTGAGCTCGATTTATTGATTTGTTTGAAACTTGGAACTTGGATATTGGAATTGCAACTTTGATTTTGATTTGGAATTTGATTTGACTTTTCATAAGTTTTCGACTTTTGGGCTTGTGAAACTTTTGTAAATCATGAACTCTTCAACTGTAGTCTCGAGGGTTGTCGAGCTCATTTGTTGATTTATTTGAAACTCGAAACTTGGACATTTGAACTTTTGCATCTTGGATTTGATTTGAAAGCTTGATTTGATTTCTTTATAAGCTACAGCCTTAGTGCTTGTGAAGCTTCTTTACAACTTGTGAACTCTCAACGCTTTTATCTTTGAGGTTGTTGAGCTCATTTGTTGATTTGTTTGAAACTCGAATCTTTGATTTTGCATCTTAGATTTAATTTGGATTTCAAGCGTGAATTCCTATGTCGATGAATCACAAACTTGGTTTGACTTTCATAAGCTTCGGCTGTCATGCTTGTGAAGTTTTTTCTAACTTGTGAACTCTTCAACACTTTAACTTTGAGGGTTGTTGAGCTCGTTTGTTGACTTGTTTGAAATTAGTGTCTTGGACCTTGAACTTTCATCTTGAATTTGATTTGGAACTTGATTTGATTTTTTATAAGCTCGGCTTTTCATGGCTTGTGAAGCTTTTGCAACTTCATGAACTCTTCAACACTTTTAACTTTTCATGTTGTTGAGCTCATTTGTTGATTTGTTTTGAAACTTGGAACTTGGACTTTTTAGTTTGCATCTTGAATTTGATTTGGAACTTGATTTGATATAAGCTCGACTTTCATGCTTGTGAAGCTTTTTGCTAACTCTAGAACTCTTCAACGCCTTTAGCTTTGAGGTTGTTGAACTCATTTGTTGACTTGTTTTTAAAACTTGGAACTTGGACTTTTCTAGGTTATCATCTTGAATTTGATTTGGAACTTGATTTGATTTTTATAGGCTTGGCCTTGAGCTTGTGAGAGCTTTGTAACTTGTGAGACTCTTTAACTCTTCACCTTGCCAGGGTTGTTGGGTTCATTTGTTGAATTTGAATTCTTTGATTTGATTTGGAACTTCATTTGACTTTTCATAAGCTTGCCTTGCGGCTTGTAAACTTTGCAGACTTGTGAACTCTTGACACTTCAACTTTGAGGTTGTTGAGCTCGTTTGTTGATTTGTTTGAAACTTGAAACTTGGGTCTTAGACTTTGAACTCTGCTCCTTGGGAATTTGATTATGTATCTTAAACTTTGATTTGGTTCAAGTTGTGGATTCTTTCGTATTGATGAATCAGCAAACTTGGTTTGACTTTTCATGAGCTTCCTTTTTATGCTTGTGAAGCTTTTTACAACTTCATGAACTCTTTCAACTCTTCGTCCTTGAGGTCGTTGAGCTCATTTGTTGATTTATTTGAAACTTGAAATTTGGACATTTGATCTTTTGTATCTTGGATTTGATTTGGAACTTGACTTGACTTTCCATAGCTTGGGCTCTTGGGCTTATGAAACTTTTGTGCAACTTATGAACTCCTCAACGCTTCACTCACGAGGGTTGTTGAGCTCGTTTATCTTGAATGTTTTTGAGTTTGTCTTGAATTTGATCCGGGACTTTAAGTTATAGATTCTCTGCGTTGAGGAATCGCAAATATGGTTTAGCTTTTTCATGAACTTGAGCTTTTACTGCTTGTAAGCTTTTTACAACTTGTGAACTCTTCAACTCTTCATCCTTGAAGTTGTTGGGTTCATTTGTTGAATTTGCATTCTTTGATTTGATTTGGAACTTGATTTGGAACTTCATTTGACTCTTTCATAAGCTTGCCTTTAAACGTGAAACTTTTTGCAACTTCAGAACTCTTCAACACTTTAATCTTGAGGTTGTTGAGCTCATTTGTCGATCCATCCATTTTTAATGCCTTAATTTTGATCTTCTTTTTGTTTTAGAATGCTTCCTTTCTGAAGGTCTTGAAATTTCTGTCACTCTCAAAGAGAGTCGATCGGCCCTCAAAAGGGTCCATGAGCTCAAAAAGAAATTTTTATAGGGTTTTGAAATTTTTCATCCCTTCTAAGTGAGTCGATGGCCTCAAACAGTCCATGAGCTCAAAGTGAGTTTTAAGTGTTTTGGAATGTTTGTTATTACTCGAGAGAGTCGATGGCCTCAGCAGGGGTCCATGAGCTCAAGAAGAGTTTTAGGGGTTTGAAAATTTTCGTCACTGAAAGAGAGTCGATGGCCTCAAAGCAGGGTCCATCGACTCAAAGAGAGTTTTTAAGGGTTTTGAATTTTTATCACTCCTACAAAGAGTTAATGGGCTCAAGCAAGGGTCCATTAGCTCGAAGAGATTTGTCGTCGCTCGAGCAGAGTCAAGCGCTCAAACCCGGGTCCAAGAGCTCAAAGAGAGTTTTAAAATGATCTTCAATGGCCCATCCGCTCCTGAGCTATTATAAGTGAATGAAGAGTCTCCAAAAGCAGTAGATCGACATGCATTGCAGACATCACGAGTAGCTTAAGGGGTCTTGTGAAATTACCAAAACACCCCTCATCTTCGCTAAAAACCCTTTTTTTCTTCTCTTCTTTTCTTTTTCTGCATTTAGATCCTCTAACTTTTCATTTTCACATTTTTCAAATTTTGCCAATAAACCCCAAACTTTCATATATTTTTATATTTTTCATGGATTTTGCAATTAAACCCTCGAGCTTTCATATTTTCACACATTTTCACATTTTTGCATATATGTCCTCAATTATTTCATCATTTTTTTTTCATGGATTTTGCATAAAAATCCAACTTTTCTACAAATATATTTTTTTACCACAACCGAACCTCTCTTCTTTCTCTTTGATTGAGAAAAACATGTCTGGCATGCTGATACATAAAAGCATGCTACACATCTATAATTAATCACTCACTTAATCAAGGAGTGCATGGTTCGTAGTAATCCAAGATACGGGTCCCTACCATGGCATGGATTAACATAGGAATGAATGAAGATTGTAAAATAAAACCCGTGATATTTTTATGGCATAGATGTAACTAGAACATGTATAAGTATATATATATTTTGGATGGAATTCTATAAGAACATCTACCTTTTTCAAGCTATAAGCACTTCGACGCAGCTTCTTAGCATGCCTCGAGATTTGTGCTAGGTTATGAACATCATTTTGCTTTGCAAGTGGTGAGCAATTGATATTTTCCTTCTTTTTGTTTAGGAAACATTTTTATGAAGTCGATGATATGATCGAATGTTGTCTCTGGCAGATTGATCTTCTCAATCGCCTCGGGATGGTGATCGAGATGCAGGATTGGAGAAGAGAGACCGATGAACAAAGCTTCTGATTCCGCCAGAGGTGGTGACTGGCAAAAGCCATATACGTCATCACCACCACCACCTAAGTTGTCCTCCATCTTGTCCTCGGCTTCCTCTAGCTCATTTCAGTAGTAGTGTCTTGGAGAAAGAAAAACGTGGGAGAGAAACTAATAGAGCGGTGACCTCCTCAACCCCTTGGAATGAAGATCGGAACTAAGATCTCCGATGACACCACGACCATCACCACACCAATTCTCTTCGTCTTCTTCTCTTTCTTTCTCTTCTTCTTTCCTCTTCTCTTCCTTCTCGCGTCTCTCCTTCTTCTCTTTTTGTCTTTCTTCTTTTTTCTCCCGTTTTCCTTTTTCTCTCGTCTTTTTGTACCAACGCTCAACTCTCGTCATACGGGAGATTTTTCAAACTTTTTCTTCAAATTTCAAATTTTTGTTTCAAAATATCTTCCTTATCCACTTTTTATTATAAACTAAAAATTCATATATATATATTCTCACTTTTTAAAATTTTAATTATTATTATTATCTTTTTATGCTATAATTCAAAAGTGTGACACCTCTTTTATATTTTGGTCCTCCTATATTTTTATTTGATCCTTTTCCTTTTTCCTAATTATCAAAGTCTATATAAACAAATATTTATAGATGCGGACTTTCGTAGAACGTCCGTATCCTGAAAAACAAATAGAGAGATAAGACAGTGACCAAAATATTGTACTGTGTAAGTGAGTTTGGATGACTCAGATTACAATTGTTCATAATCTGAGAACATTCGTAAATAATGAATTTTCATAAGTTATTGGGTTATATATATATATATATATATCTTAAATTTTGAATAAATGATTTTTATGGATTATATATTTAATTTTTTTACGAGATTTTTATTGTATTTTAATGTATAATGCATTCTGTCTTAAGAATACCATATGTTCTTACAGATAGATATTATTTGATAGTTAATTTTGTGATGGTTTTTTCAGGATAAATGTAACTTGAAATCCAATCAATATAACTTATTTTCAAATTATAAGTGAGCCACAATATTGTTTCTACACCTCAAATAAATATTTAAAACAAGGGTGTAAATTGTAAATTCATTCATAACTCATAATAGCTCAATGCTTTTAACATACACAATTAAAATGATGATAGATAATACATAATGGAAGGTAATCCCACATGGAAACTAAAATAAGTAATGGTTAACCAGCACAATGGTTCAAATATATAAGATCACTTAATGGAAGTAAAATTACTCACACCGCAACACTACTGATGTATATAAAGTATGAGACTTGTATTCCATAATTAAATCATCAACATGAATGGTTTAAACAAGTAAAAGTTCAAAGTAGTTCTAAGATTTGGTTAAAAAGATAATTCAGTGTAATGCCTACTACTTGTATCTTTTGTTGCATTGGATCTTTAACCACTTATCAGCCTCTCATACAAAGATACAAGTATCAGGGACTTTGACGTGTTATTCCCATTTCATTGCTCAAGCAAAGAACCCCAGTCATATATGAATGATATCATTTGGTTCTTGTCTTGATGAATTTGCCTCTGGAAGCTCTCCTCTCCATCTTCTCCCTTTTCTTCCGACTTTTTTCATCCTCTGTATCGCCCTGCACAACACGACGTTATACGATTGATATAAAATACCTTGAGGTTAAAATTAATGATTACACTGAAACGAGATCAAGATATTCATCGATACACAACTAGATAAGAAATGTTCCTTAATGGGAAGAAAACATGTAAAGAGTACTATGAATTGAAAATTGAAAATGGGAAGTAATCTTAATGTAAGTTTTAGTTCGACAGACATCTTGATGATTAGAGGCACTTATTATTGATGCTTGAATGCATAACCATATTATACCTCAGAGCCAAGTGACATGAAACCTTTTGCGAAACCTAGAATCTTGTATGCAGCAAAAGCCGGAATCTGAGGATCAGAAAAAGAAAAGGTTACTGATGATAACAGTTGCTCTTGCTCATAATTTTATTGAATAATTGATAAAACAAATATATACTCCCTTCGTTCCTTTTTATCTATAACAAATCCATTTTTTTTTATCTGTCATGTTCTAACATCAAGAAGCATTTTTTATTATTTTTTAAATTATCCTTAACACTATGTTCAACTCTTTTGTTAGAATTAAATATGAGAGAAAAATATGAAAATATAATTAGGGATAATTTTGGAAAGATAACTAATTTTTTATAAAATTTTGTGACATAACTAAATTTCTTGGTACGTGAGATTCAGTTAATCACAATAGATAAAAAAACGGAGGGAGTAACATTTACCAATAGAGTGAGACGTTGGTTTGACAATATAATAATGGAATTCAAATTTGCAGCTAATGCCTATTCATGCATCAATTCGACTGTATGATAAATACTCTCTTCTTTTAACTAATGCCAATACTTTTGCTTTGATGACTAACCACTGAACTTGAGTGTGTGATGAACTAGATACAATTGTAAACAAATGAAACAAAAGCCTTCCTACATAGTACTGACTAACTCAAGAGAGTTGAAATACACCAAGTGCAATTAAGGTGCAGGAATGTAATTTTAATCAATAATAAGGAACTGCAAAGCAAAACTTCTGTGAGCTCTATGGTTGGGTTAGGGTCTTACCACTAAATAAACCCACCAAAATTTACCCGAAATAATGGAGGTCACCTGCACGAAACTTGTTATGTAGATGACGTCATGCAGGTAGCTGAAAAAAGATCAGGGGTCAGCAATATCATTTGACTGTAGCAGGGTGCCCACAACAATTTAGAAACCTAAGAAAGCTACAAAACAACAGAGAATGAAACTTAACACTTTTGAAATTTAAAATTAACAGTAATCATCTGAAAATTAAAAAGAAAGTTTTGTAATAACACCCTAAATTCTAGTTTGATGTGTTATATTGTACCACACAAGCTCAATAACGGAATTAATCAGTGCTACTGGATATCAAAGCATGATAAATTCACCAAAAGAAATTTGTGCAAGACAATGATATAAAAAGAATACTGCTGTGAAACTAATCATGCCTCCTAAATCAATAAGGCTCCAAAGATGAATTAAATATATCTGACATCCCACTACGCCATTAACTTAATTAGAATTTAAAATCTCTTAAACCATTACTCAATTTAAAACCAAAGAAATTTCAGGCAGCAAAACTTCTTATCATATAATTTATACAATTAGATCTAAAGAGCCTGCCACTTTGTGATAAGCACATGCATGATATGATAGTCTACCATTGTTCGAAATAACTGTAGACTAAATCCTCCTTACAAATGAAAGAAACATACATGAATATTCTATTATGTTCGCAATGCCTCAATAAATAATTCATATTATTTAATATCGAGGTTCCACATTCAGTATGACATTAATATATGTAGAATATATTTAAATGATACAGTAAGGGTGCCATAATGTCACAGGAAAGGTGTTGTTTTGGCTAGGGAGTAGCCCTGAAAATATATGCTGTTTATGGCTAAGGCTAGGAGTGAATTCAGTTATGCCCTTATAGGAATAATTAGCCCTTAAAAAAGCTACAAAGAAACCAAATTGAGAACTTTGACAACAAACATGACTTAAATAAATTTAGAAACATCTTGATGTTTGCAGCTCTTGCTATACTTACAAAGGAAAAAATAAAAATAAAATAAAATAATAAAAAAATATTTCAAAGCCAAATTTAGTTCTTCCGTGTCTCCTACATTTGCCTACTACATATTTATCAGAAGTAATGTATCCCAAAAATTTTTAGTACTACTAAATTTGAGCTGATGTGCACAAAAGACATGAAACAATCTTTACATTAAAAAATTATTAAAAGACAATAAAAAAAGGATTTGAATATATACCCACAAACTCCTCCAGTGCTCATATCAAAACCACCATCCACTAGTTCTCCATTGTTCGAATATGTTGGCTTTGCCATGTTGGCAAGTTGTTGGTATGAAATTCCATAGGCAAGAGATGTCACAAAGAGACCAATCCAATGCTTCCAAGTAAAAGTTGAATGAAAGATAAGCATCCGCACCAAAACATAAATAACCTGAAGAATGAAAAAGTTGTTCATGAAGAATTATAACCTAAAAAAAAAAAACTTAAAATGATGAAGGTACCATTGGACAAATAAGAATAATAGAAAACAACATATAGAAGCTAGATAATAAATAAATCTAAATGGTCGGGGACTGTAGGAAACCTAGCTTGACCAAACCGGATAATTACCCTATAGGGTATTTCCCAACAAGAAATGGGAGAGTTTGGGATTAAATTTCAAAATCTAATCAATCAAGGTCCCCCCGAGCCAATTGACATAACACAACTTTAAAATAAATATGTAAGATATTAAATTTCCTGGAGATGAGAGACCTATCATTCAGTATTTTAATCTCATCTCAATTAAAAATATATACATTTGCAAGACTCCACCCATCTCTATCAAAACCTGCCACAAAAATAGTCATTTTTTGAGTCCTCAAAAGATCGCCATTCCAAAGAGATTTAGATAAAGTTATATCATTTCAAAAATCTTTTCACCACATCAGAATGATGTTCACTTGCGAACTCTAAACATTGGATACCAGGTAGGATATTCAAATTTCTTGATATAACTCCATCAGAAAATTTTCAAACATACAGCTCGGATTTTTTGTATAAAAATAGCTGATTCCCAAGTCGAATTTGACACAGAAATCACTAGCATGTGGCCACACATACAAAATTACACAATTGAAACAAAAATTCTAGCACTTTCTCATTTAATTCAAGAGATAAAACGAACAAACCAAAGCACTAGAAACTAGGATGAAAGTATGGGCACTTGGAAATCAGAACAATGGGAACATACATTGCAGGCGATAATGAGTCGGAGGAGCTTGACCATATGCTGCTTGTTCTCCTCCTTTCTCTTCTTTGCCCCTTGATTTGCCATCCTCTTCAAACAACCAAGAATGAAATCAATGCAAACCCAGATTTCTCTCAGTGGCCTCTGTTTCCAAGTTCTTGAAGAATATTAGCCTTATTATTCATCACAAAAAATGATTTAAATACACTCACATATGCTTTTGCACCTCAAATCAATATTTATGTCATAAAATCGATTATGGAATTCAAGATAGGCTGTTAATACTTTTTAAACATTGGAAAATAATAGGATTTGGAAGTAGTGATTCTCATTTGGAAGTTCAAGGAAAATTCTAAATTCTGAAACGGTTGAAGTGAAAGTTAAAAATTTTTAACAAATTTTTAAAATTTTGACATTTATCTAAATGATGTACAAACAATGTATGAAAAGCATAGTTTTTGACTAATTTTGATTAAATTAACTCAAAATTTTGACATGAATTAGAATAAATGATATAGCATGGAGACTCAGATTTTTTTTTTCCTTCTTTCACAACAAAGTTTTTATTGTAACAAATTACCAATCCCATCCAGAAAGAAATATTGATAATGAATTTTGGGGATGCCCAAGTTGTTCAATTTCACACATATTCTTTCATATTCACTAACTCTGCATACGATATTGATAATGCAATCCCTAAACTCCTAACACATAAACCCTAAAAACAACAATCTCATAATTTATCATCAATCAAAATCAGACACACAAAAATGCTATTTTTTGGAAAGAAAGAGAAAGCCTCATACCGATCTAAGATCTAGGATGCCTCCACTCCACCACCCCCCCAAATCACGATCACCAGTGCCTATCAGAGCCACAAATCCAAGAAACAAACAAGATCCTTTCCGCGAAGAATCAAAATCTTAATAGACGATCCAAAGCCCTTCTCGCCGGGAATCCACCGGTGCCGGCGAAAGGTTCTCCGTCGATGGGGAAGGCAAGAGAAAAACGGCGGCGGAAACGGAAGCAACCGATCATAAATCCGGAAAATGTGAGGTGGAGGTATATATTTACTAAAAATCTAATAATAATAATAATACGTGAAAATTACTTTGTTTATCGCCGATAAGTTGAAACTTAAAACGTACGCAGGTTTTGCGTCGCCGAACGGTACGCCGCTTTATTGTTTCGCAACTTGCTTTCTGCATTATGATTAGTAGTATTCTTGTAGCGGCACTGCGTCGTCAATTCTTTTTGCATTACTTTTCGTATCTTCGTTTAACAGCGAAGCGTCCGTTTTGTTAAGCAGGAAAACTTCGTTTCTATGAAGCAGAAACCTCGTAAGCATAAAAGCTCGTAAACGAAAAACATTAATATTTAAAGCGGAAAAACAAATATTTGCATTGATAAATTAATCAGCCGGATATAAAAAGCGATTAATCTTGGCACTACAGATGCGTATTTAAAATAGAAGCAAGCGATATTTAAACGCTTTTTAAGCAGTAAGCGCGATATATTAAGCGAGAAAACGTCGATGGTTAAGCTAGAGACGAAACAAACATATAAGCGAGAGAACTCGTTTTAAGCAGAGAACTTTATTTTTAAGCAGAGACCTCGTAAGCGAAACCTCGTTGGTAGGGACGTTGAGTATCGTCAGTCGTCGATTGATCGTCGTGAGCGTTTGAGTCTTGAGTTCCGAATCTGCGGCGATCTTGAAGGTGGCTGCTTCGTGTGGGGTCTTAAAGGAGAAATCTTTGTTGGTGTTGGCGATCCGGTTGGCGACGTTCCTTGGCGGTCGGAGTGGTGAGTCTTCGAGTGGCGGCATGTCCGGATAAGGCAAACTGTGAACGAGCGGAACCATTCTCATTGCGGAGGCCATGACATGGATAGCAATAGGGTTAGGGTTAGGGATCGTTCAGGGGTTTGGATCCGTAGGGTGCCTAAGTACGGTGTGGGAAGCGGAGGAGGAGAGCTGTGCAGCCGATGAGGTTCGATCTCATCGATCTTTGTCTTCGTCTTCATCGTCTTCCTGGCGTAAACGACCTCAGTCTCTTTCATCTTCTTAGGTAGATCGACCTCGGGGAGACCTTGCGCGCTCCTCGATCGTCGGCCGAGAGGCATGAAGGTTGCACTTGGCTTTTTCTGCAGCGAGATCGAGATCTAGATCGGGGTGGAGATCAAAATTCTGGGGTTTGAAATCCATTTTTCGTCTGACGTAGTTTGTGATTGTGAGTAGCGTGCTTTTTGTCTCGTTGAGCTCATTAAGCTACTGATAAAAGAGATGAGGGGATTGATAAATACACCCACTCGTTCTTATGAGGCCTCGTAAACTAACGCTGTTTCTTTAAGCGAGGAAAACTCGTTTCTTAAGCGAGACGCATGTACCTCGTTTCTTAGACAGGAAAACTCATTTTTAAGACGAGCTCGTTATTTTTAAACAAAAACTCATAAATAGAAAACTCATTTTTAAGCAGTGAAAACTCGTTTTTAAAAAGCAGGAACCTCATAACTCATATTTTAAATAGAAGCCTCATTTTTAAATAGAAACTCATTGCACCCTAAAGAGACGTTATAGTCAAACCTTTCGTCACGCTTGCCAGCAACTTCACATGAGGATCAATTTAGGTCAAAAAATTCCAAATTAACTCAATCAATCAACTGTTAGATGTTTGGGGTTTAAAAATCGTCTGTATTCAGGAAGGGGTTTTATGGATATGCCAAATTTAAGGAGAAGAATCATGCATATTGCAAATTTTGAGGGTGTTTTTAGCATTTTCACTAATAATAATAATAATAATAATAATAATAATAATAATATCATAAGGATGATATTTAGTATAAGGTGAGATGCAAATGTATTTTTTTTATTGTAATTATTATTTTTTTAAATTTTTTTATCTTTTTAATGGATAAACACATATTTGAAAAAGTTATAGAATAAACAGAATTTTTAAAAGTCCCATTCAAAAGGTCACATAACCAAACAAATTCGGAAAAAAGTTGAGAATAAAACACTAGAATTAATAATGAATACTACAACTAAGAAATAAAATAACATAAAAGATAGACAATGATAAAAAAAAAATAGAAAAAAAATAATAATTTTTTTCAAGTGTTACAATTCAGTAGTCTGGTCTAGATCTCTTGCATTATTAGCAAATTCTCCATTTGCTGAGGAATTTTTATAGTTAGAATCATTTCCTCAAGCTTATTTTTTTTGCGACAAAAGCTACATCTACTCAAATAATATAAATATAATTAATTTTACAAATAACAGAAAGATAAAAAAGCGCTATGCCATTGAAAATGCAATTATTTATAAATGTTTTAAATGTTGAATTAGTAATTGCATTTATTATAATTATATGTATTTATGTGTATATAAATTTCTTAAATGTTATACTTATATCAATATAAATATATATTTGTTGAATAAGTTTCATTTCTTATAGACCCTATAAAGATGGGTAATTGCTATACATATCATTAGAAAATCACTGTTTATTGTCTCATTTTGTCTGAATCACTGAAACTATTGTAATTATCAGTATATTTCCCAAAAAGCCATATATATATTGTTTCCTGTCCGGTTGACTTATTTGATAGGAGATTAAATTTGATTATATTAAAATTGTTTCAGTATCAATAAAATTTTTTAAGTGTAAAAACAAGTTCAAAGCAATTAATTAGTCCAAGATTAAATTTTTCTTTAACCCCAATCAAATACCATTAAACATTTAAACTGATTATATTTCGTGCACTATGATTAAAAGCCAAAAAGCCAAGCTTTTTAGTGGATGAAGTCATGAGACTAAATTACATAAAAATAAATAAACTATTTTTTAAAACTAGGATAGTGAATGGGATTATATATACTTAATCTAATTCATAACTCTTTCTATATATGTCAACTTTTTATACATAATTTCAGTGCAGGAGTGGAGCTTGTTTGGTTAGACATGTTTAATAGTGTGCAGTCTACACCCAACTGACCCAAGTGGTACATGATGCCGTTTTAATTTCATTGAGGTTTTGTTAGTTAATTATTTATACACAAACAAGCAGGTAGAAATCTGAAGCTTGATTATGATGAGTTTAATTTGCTTGAAAATACTTCATGAGAAGTGTAACTAAAGTATATATGTATCTTCAATTCCAAAAACCATTTTTACAGCAACCATATACAACTTACAAACTAAAACCCAGTGATCACATGGCTAACTAGACACAAGTCTACAAACAAAACATAAAACCATTCATGCATGCATACCAAGCTTCTAATCTCCAGCACTCATGTACTTTGTCACAGCCCTTAGTCCCTTCAGCCACAGCATGCTTTCCAGAGCTCACCCGGGCAGCACTAGCCCGGACGGCCCCATGTATCTCTCTGGAGGACAAGGTGGCCTTACCGGTGTACTTTGACAGCCTAGCTGCCTCCTCCGGCAATCCTCTCAAACATGTCAGACATAAGCCCATCAAGGACCTCCATTGCCCGGGAGGATACCCCCCATTCCTGGATGCACTTGTTTCAGTACTCTAAACACATACCTCTTGTACCCTCCTTCTCCTCCACTCTCAATCCTTCTCCTTCTCCTCCTCTTCTTCTTCTTCTTCTCCATCTTGTTTTTGTTCTTCTCTTCTTGTTTGTCTTTCTCATGGTCTTGTTCTTGTTCATTTTTGAGCAAGATTAACTTCTTCTACTTCATCTTCTTCTTCATCTTCTTCTTGAGTATCTTGGGAGTGAAGGACTGAGACTTTGAGGGTCTTTTTCTACCACCTTCTTGGTGGTCTTCACCACAGTGCCTAAAAACCTTGCGTCTTGGAGCCATGGCAATTGATTTAATGCTTTTGTTTTAGGTTAAAATTAAGTAACATTTTTAAATATGACTAGTGGTAAAAGAGAGGATGGTAAAAAATAGAGGGGAGTTTGAAGTGACGCATGGCTGACACGTGTCCAATGTTAGAGCAAGTAGAAACGGGTGTACGTGGAGGAGTTACAAGGCTTCTTGGGAAACGAGGGGCAGTGAAAGTGAGGAATGTGGAAGTGTGTGGAAGTTGGGAGTACTGTGGAGAATGGTCTAGTTTTTACTTTTGTTTTGATCATCTTCGTGCATAGTCCTTAGTTTTTTTACTTGCCTGATTTTGATCACCTTCATGCCCTGCAAGGTAATTTTTCAGATATTTATTTACTTGTTTTATTTTTATTTTATTATATTTTTTTATTGATTTAGAAAATTTAAAAAGTATTAAATATTATTTTTTAAAATTAATTTTTTTATATTTAACACAGTTCTTACACTTTCAATAAATTATATTTTTAAAAAATTAATATAAATTTTATAAATTTTAAATTACTAACTAACTTTTAATAAATTTTTTAATCGATGTAAATTAGTTAAAATAGACAATTAGAAAAAATAGAAAAAGTGAATAACTAATTAAATCATATTTTAGATCTAATTACTTTTTTGGTCTAGTTTATGTGTCATATTTTAGAAGTTTAATTTGGTTTTTTCACATAGCTATTTAGGAAATTTATGAAATATTAAATAATTTTTTTTAGTTTATATTTTATATTTAATGTATTTTTATAATTTTTAATAAATATTATTCAACTACAATTTTTTATTAAACCTATAAAACATTATATTTAACTAATTCTATATTTTCTAAAAAACATTTTTTATTTTTTTAATATTATTTGAAATCTGTTTTTTGTTCTAAATAAATTTAATCAATGATATGAATTTACCAATCCATGAGAACCTTGTTTATGAAGCTGCAAGTGAGTAGAAAATTGTTTTGTACATTAAAAAAATGTAGTAAAATCAAAACTCACATCATTTTAGGTATATATTTTTTTTAAATAGAGCGACAAACACTAACTCTCAAGGGTGTATGTGAGCTGGAGAATTGCCACAACACCCTCACATATTTAAAACTGGGGAGTATGATCAGGGAGAATCGAACTTGCATCTCTCCCAAATCATATTTATCCATCTCAACTATATTTTCATATTGAAATTTTATTTAAAAAAAGATTATTTTTAAAAATTAAAAATTTTATTTAGACAGGAAATATATTTTCATATTAAAATTTTATTTGAAAAGTTTTCGAATTGGAAAAATATGAAAGGAGAGGTTTTTTTTCTGGAAATAGTGAAAGACTATTTTGAGAGAGAGAGAGAGAGAGAGAGAGAGAGAGAGAGAGAGAGAGAGGAGTATAATTAAAGTGGGAGAAATTAAGGAATTTTAATAGAATTCTAAATAATGTTAATTTTGAAAAGTTAATATAATTTTTTATAAATTTCTTACTATCAATTAATTTTAATTAATTTTTTTAATTTATGTAACTTAATTAAATGAATAAGTAAAAAATAACAGAAAGAGTATATATATGTATTTGTTTTTTATATCAATATCTCTATGGAGTAAATCATTACTACCAACATGTGTAGGATATTTAATTACCGTGGTTAGTGTGGTATTTAAATCACTTGGTCCAATTTAACCACGTTGGTGACCATTAATACAATTATCATGGCTCAAGGGTTTGCTTTTCTTGGTACCCTCTTGTATTGGTGCTTGACCATTAATAATAGTTTGGTTGGGTTGGTTGATAGGTACTAAGACTAAGGCCTTCTACTTTATAGGCTGGATTGAGTTCCCAAATTCATAAATTAAAGAGAAAATGTCACTAATCTCATTTAATGGTAATAATTAATTATTTGGTATGCTTAATTTTATTTCTTTTACTTCTATTAAGTTGTACATTTATATTAGTCATGATCATATTGCAAGATAAATTACAGCATATTGTTTGGCTCAAGAAATAGAAGAGCTAGGTTAGAGCAAATTAAACCAATATATATATATATATATATATATAAGCCAAACACTTCATATATAATAATAAACAAAGTCACTTAATTAGGACATGGATGAAAAAAATAACAGCCCATGTTTAAAACCTAAAATGACTCCAAATTGTTCAATTATTATATATTTTTAATATAAAATAAGATTTAAAAAAAACACTAAAAAACCACATCCACAAATTGAAGAATGATAATTCATTTATAGAGATTGAACTGTTTTAACTCTCTTCCACAATAATGGCTTGTCTACATGTACTAAAAAATAAAAAATAAAAAAATCACTACTATGAAAAGGCATATGAAAAGGCCAAATAATATTGTTTAATTTGATCTACTAGCAAATGTACAAACATTGATTCTGACCCTTCAAATAATCAATTTTGTCTGTTGTGAACCACCCTAATTACTTCAGCAGCATGCGTAACACACCATCCAATAATATGAGTTAGCAATTTAAATAAAAGTACGGTGTGGTTACATGCATGAACAATTAACTGGTCCACACACTAGATAAATGAGATGGCGCGCACATGGTCTATGTGTAATCATCTTAATATTAAATAACGTATACTGTCCCTTCTCTATTCTTTGTTTACATGTTTAGTGAGCAGTGTTGACATTAGAAACCCTTCCACATCAACACCTCTTAAAAAATTGTTTACATTTTTTACAACAAATATATATATAATTTAAATTGTGTCAAATAAACTAAATAATTTTTTTAGTTTAATAGTATTGACTTCACTGTAAAAGATATTTTATAAATTTTTTTATTATTTAATAATTTGAAATGCATCAGATGTGATGCCAAAAAAATCATCTTTAACTGTGAAAGTGAGTTTGAAGTTCAAGACTTTTATTTGTCAAGTAAGTGTATATGAGTTGAATGATTAATTATCAATGGTGTGCATGCCTCTAAAATGTGGCTTATGCATTTTATCAATAAATTAAAAAATAAAATAATAATAATAAAAAAGGCTGCAAATGGAGAAGTTATATATGTGTGTATCCATTTCAAATGTGATGGCAGTTAGTTTACAATGGCAGCAGATAGATCATTGGATTGAGGGTAAAAAACAAAATTGGGTTACTGTGTTAAGTAGCTATGATGTATATTTTATATTGTTGAGATGAAGAAAATAAATGATGGTTTCTGTTTAAGAGGGGCAATAATGATCTTAAATTTATAAAATTTAAAATAAAATAAAAAATAGTTGACGAGAATGATATAACACATCTTTTCTTTTACCTACTGCAGTTTAGATATGTTTGATATTTAATGTTGACAAGCACTAATCCGTGTAGTAGTATATTCTTTCGGATAGTGAATGAGTGATCCCGGTCGAATCTACTGTGTCAACAGATATTGTTATAATCTTGTGCATCTGATGAAAAATATTGTACAAAAGCGATATATCGGTATTGATTCGTTCTATTCGTGGGTCTCGTAGTGGTGGGATATTTTTCCCTCCTACACTGGGTTGCAGAGGTGAGGGATTTAGTAGCTTGGTTTGATTCACAGAAATATCTTTACGGGCGTAGCGTGGGCAGGAATCTAATTCTTTCCCGCATGTGACGTCGGGTGAGGTTAATAAATCTGCAGGGAATTAAATTCATGCCCATGACCAGCGGTCGTGGCCTCTCATGTTAGTTTGTTCATGCACTCTCATTGTGGGGTGGCGATTATCGCTGTCATGTTTGAAAAGCATAACCACACTTATCACCATTGATTCAGTCTCAAGTGATATTTACTTTAAAAATTACAATGAACCAAAAATGAATTTAAAAATAAAAAAACCTATGCGAACATTCTAAAGTTGAAATGACATCAAGGTATATAATAATAATAATAATAATAATAATAATAATAATAATAATCATCTAACATATACATGTAACACACCATAATAGGGTAATGTTTTCTTTCATCTTTTACTTATTTTCTTCCATGAATAAAGGCCAAAAAGCTCATGCCAAGAGAGAGAGCAAAACCAAGCCCACGACAAAGAAAAATTCCTACACACACATACATATAGAACTACCAAAAAGTAAGTGGGCATAGTTGAACTTACATTTGATTAAATTAAATACATAAATATTATACATATGTAAACTTATATATATATACTTTTTAACCTTGAATACCTTTTGCTCTTTTTGTTTGTGCATGGATCCTTTGGCAGCGTGTGATGGTGACCAAGGCTGTCGTCTAAAGGGTAAAAAGAGCTTGCATCATTCTTGATAAGAGAAGAACAAGAACAAGAACAAAGAGTCCCATACCCTGATTTGATAAAGCACTCTAAATTCCTCAATTCATATCTACTTTAAAGTCACTCACTGTGCATTGCTTTGCATCTCCATTTAGTTTCAAAGCCTTCTTCTCTTTATTCCTTCCAAGCCTCTAAATGGAGACAGGCTTATTGCCTAAGCTCTTGCTCTCCTTTTTAACTATTCTAGGATACCTCTTAATTAAAAAGTTCTTATCATCACAAGATAAATCCCTTCCTAAAAGTTTTTCACTGCCTCGTTTAATTACCACATTCACTTTGATGCTCATCACATATATAAATGCAAATGTACTGTCAATATTCACCTTTAGTAATTAGTACACACACACACACACACACAGCACACACTGAAAAACCTCAAATAATTGTGAGTCATATCAATATAATTATTATTTTTATTTAATTAAAGTTTTTAATTTTTTTTTCTTAGATGGACAAAGATAAGGTTAAGTTTCATTGGTGTTCATCCAGATGCTTCATCTTCCTTTGAAAATTTGAAGGCCTTGATGATAATTTGTTTTTGTTAAGTATCATGAATCCTTGGACTATAAATTACAAGTTTAATTTAATAATAATGAATACTTTGATGACTGTTATATATATGTACCACAAGTTTTCAAGTAAAGTAATAATTAATTTCATGTTTTATGATTAACTTATCACTCACTTTATGTAAAAGAGCGAGTTATTTGACCATAAGTCATCATTAATGCATATATATGACAATAATTTAATGTTTATTATCAAGAGCTTAATTTATGAGAAAATAAATAAATAAAATATCTATATATTGTGTCCTGTCGCCATATATTATTTTAATTATCTATTTTTCCTAGAGTTCATGATCAATAAATAATTCTCATTTATAAACCAAAATATATAATTTTTGTATTCATCAAATCAATTTAATGCAAAGATCAATTTACTAAATTAAACTAAACTCATCTTTATAAATTCAAAAAATATATATTCTTTTACTTAATCAATATATATGATTTATTATTATTATTATTATTATTATTATTATTATTATTATTATTATTATTATTATTTGTATATCCTTTCATTGGATACCATTGAATGTATATTTTGAAATGCTTATGACCCTTGTTTGCTTTGATTTGAGGCCCTTCTTTGCTCTTTTATGCAAGATTCAATGGAAACTTAAGGACATGCCTTGCCTCTTGTTCTTTCTTTCTTTAATTCCAAATTTCCAATGAACATATCAAACACATGGCATGCCTTCTTTCCACCTTTTATTTCTTGCCTCACTCTATTTCATATACAAACATCCCATCTCCAATCATATCAACAAATTGCTTTCATTTATATCATATTTCTTTTTTAATTTGTTTTTAAATAATAATTAATATTATCTTTTTTAGTTTTTTACCATACGTAGTCTAATCAAATTAAAAATGATGGATTTGATTGTTCAATGAAAAGCCCACATCGTTGTTATCGGTACCATGCTTTCTTTTAAACAACTATAGTTCATAAAATAATTTAAATAAAATTAAACAATAATTCATTTTGTTCTATATATATAACCATTTTTGTATTAAATAAATCTCATATCCTAAACTTTGTAAAGGATATATATATATATATTAATGAGATTCTCCATAACTATTTTAACATATAAAAACAACAAAACTGCTTGACCTTATGACACAGACCTTGACCTAATAATAGTAAGTTTATTATTCAAGCAACAATTCACTGCATGGAAGGAAGGAAGGTGTCAGTAGATCTAACACATGGAAGGGTGAAAACTTAAAGGACAAACTAACATGCAAGACAAGAATAAGTTTTGAGTTTTCTTTTTTGTTTTTTCTTCTTTTTCATATACATGCATATTTTGTCCCCCTCCATCACTTTCTTCTTCTCCTTCTCCTTCTGTCTTCTTAACTTCTTCTTCTTCTTCATGTCAGTACAAGAGAAATGTTCAGTACAAAACTCATTCATGAACATTAATTTCAAAACTTCTCCACCAATTTCCGGGTAAATTTAATTTCTCTCTCCTTAAGAACACAAACAAATAAAAGACAATTAATTCATTGCATTAAGGATTAATGTTTGAGATCTAATTAATTTCCAAGTGCAACAACTTTGCACCAAATCATTACATTCTAAAACTCTAGCTATGTACACAACCTAAACAATCAAACACTTGTTTGTCACACCAAGAGAAACAATAATTCTTGAAGGATTAAAATTTGAAATTAAAGAAACATTAAACATTGAAATGGTTGAGAGAAGAGAATTAAGCAGTGCTAATTACTTAAAGGCAAGTGTCTGAATTTCTTGGGCTGAGGGAGGAAGAAGCATTCGATGTCGGGTTGTGGGACGACGAAGAAATCGAGCTCGGAAAGCCTTCGCTTGCAACGTATAATTGTCCGAGGCTTTCGAGGAGCCGGAGGACATGTTGTAGGAACTAATGGTATCTTGCTTTCCTTAGAGGTTGGTGTCTTGCACTCTTCATCCTCCTTCTTCTCCTCCACATCACTAAATGTCTTTGAATTATGCTTGTTGGAGTCTTTTGGAGATTGTAGAATGGTGGAAGTAGTCATGGATGTCATGAGATGTGGATCTAGAGATGTAGACATATATGGTTTGAATTTGAATTGAGGAATTACAAAGAAGAACAAGAAGGAGAAGGAGATGAAGTTGTGGTTAGTGTGGTGGTTGGTGAGAGATAAAGGTGTATAGAGAGAAGAGAGATAGAAACTTAGAAGAGAAGGGAGAAAGAAGAGGAGAAGGTGGAAGAGGAAAAAGGGAGGGTGGAGGTGGTTGGTCTTTCTTCTCTTGTTTGTTGGTGGAGTCTTGTTATTAATCATTCTTTTTACATTCCCTTATAGAGGACTAGGGAGTTGCTATTAAATCATGTTCCTTTTTTCTTATTTGTTATATTTTATTTATTTATTTATTATTAATTCCTATGTAGATCTCCCACCCTTTTTACTTTCTTGAGTAGGGTCTAGCTCTTTGGATGTGAACTCTTATCCCTCTCTATCTCTCTTTCTTCCTCTCTTTTATTTCTCTCTTTATTTCTTTCTTTATTTAGAATAAAAATTGGAGATAGCGTCTTGAGCTATGGAGAAAGGCAAGAGTTAGTATTAGAGGATCTTTGACAAAAATCATTGGAGTTGTTGGCTTGGAGTTTTAATTTTTGAACTATTATTTGGAGATTTTTTTTTTAAATATGAGTAGGTGTGGTTGTTTAGAAATTAATTTTGTTGAGAAAAGGAAAAGATATTACGTCAATTTTGACAAATTTAATCATGAAGTAATCAAAGAAAAATAATACTAATAAATATCTAGAAAACGACAATATTTACGTATTAAAATTATATATATATGGATGACTCTTCAACAAACTCAGACATGACTACGAATTTCTTACGCTAGTCACGTCCAAAATTAATAATTTTTAATGACTCTATGCAATACTAAAAATTTTATTTTTATTTTTATTAAGTTTAAATATTTTTAGCTTGAGGGAATTAAAAGCAATATTTACAAAGATATTTATTTAAATTTAAATAAAATTTAAAGTAGTATAACCTATTTTTATATATCTTTTCATATTAAAAAGCACAACTAAAATTCGGAATAAACATGGGAAATATCAAATGTCTTTTTCTTTCATATCAAGTTGATTAATTACACAAAAATAAAAAGATTGAAATGATAGAGCGTTCTTCTTGTCCTTCAGTAGGTTCGTGCAGATAAACTCAAAAATTCAAATTGAAAATTCAATTATTAATTTTTATTAAAGTTAGCTTGAGAGTATTGTTTCATCTGTTATGGTTCTAAGTGCAATGACAAGTCATTGTATGGGGCTGTCTTGTCATCACAGTACAAATCTGCCTTGGGATCAGACTCTCAATAAAATAAAATTTTCCCTTCTTTTCTTTTGCAATTTTAAATTCATATTTTTCCCAAGTGCTAATCACAGCTATATGTTTTTAGACAATGTGTTTAGCTTTTTAAATAATAACTATTAAATTATAATTTAAAAATTACTATTTGTAAGAATTATGTACAAATTTTATTAATAATTATTATGTTATTAACTTATTATGCTATCAGTTATAATTAATAAAAGTACTCTTAATTAGTATCTAGCTATATATGAAGATTAAATTATATTGGATCCTCTCTTTGTACTATTTGTTTGAAGAGCAATTTATGTTAATTCTCAATGTTAGCCTTATTGGAAGTTTAGCTAAAAATTATAAAATTAAAAATAAAAATAAAATAGTGGGTTTTAAATAAAATAAGTTTTATTTTACATTAATAAAATAAATAAATTTTCGAAAAGCAATGGGTGAGTTGTCATCCGCCCACAACCACCCACCCACACAATTTCAAGAAATATTTTTCAATAACATAAAGATTAAATTAAACCAAAAAGGTACTAGACTCATAATAAGACCAACTCAGGGGCCTAGATGTAAAAATCTCCAAAGCACAATCCTAATGTCATTTTGGTTTGCTTTTTCAATCATATAAAATTCAATAATCAATAATGTTTGTCTATAAATTTATTGAGTAGAATTTTTAAAAATTCATAAATCTATATAAATTTAAAAGAATCTTTTCCATTTCTATACTCACCTTGGAGCTTTGGATTAATTCTGAAGATATGGGTTTCCATACCACATAATAATTCTCTGATAATTTTTTTAAAATTTGATAAAAACTGTAATATTCATTTTAGTCCTTCAAATAAATAAAAGAAAATCCAATATATAAAATATATATATTATTTAAGTGTATTTATTTATATATTAATTAATTAAATACAAAGAAAATTTAGTATTCTTTTTCCGACAAGACTTCATCGGATACCTTTGCTAGCTTTAGCAACTCAAGTGGCATCATAGAAAGACAGCCGTCCGATTAAAATGTGGTGGGGCCCATACTATTTTATAGGACCCACAACTACTACCTTCTGCCTTTTATCTCTTTTACTCTCCCTCTTCATAGGATGCCCTTTCTCTGTCCGTAGCCTTTGTTCGTTAAGAGCTCTCTCTTCCACGTAGACCCCTAAACAAAATTTAAATTACAAATGGATATATTGATTCTATAGATGATGACTGCTTTTTATATATATATATATATATGAGTAAAGCAGTCATCAGGGCGGGTAGATCAGAACTTTTAATTCCTTATTTCACTGAGCTAAATGGTTTAGGGATGTGTTAATTAGTTTAATTTGGGTTTAGGTTTTTGATTTAGATTAAAAG
Source organism: Dioscorea cayenensis subsp. rotundata (assembly GCF_009730915.1). Lineage (NCBI taxonomy): Eukaryota > Viridiplantae > Streptophyta > Magnoliopsida > Dioscoreales > Dioscoreaceae > Dioscorea > Dioscorea cayenensis. Next base: position 21,553,352 of record NC_052472.1, read on the forward strand.
CATACTTAGTATCCCATTTTTATTGTGTTTATAAATAGCTGCGTATAAATACACATTAAGCAATAGCGGTAATCGAGCGGTTGGAGTGCAAACGTTCGTGATTTCAAATCTACGAGCGTTTCATGATCGATCTGACGCTATATATACGTGTGTGTATGTATAGTGAATATGTTACTACTGGCGCTCATAGATTAATATGTGGAAAATGAAAAATATAAGAGATAGAATGAGAGAAGAGTGTAGAGAAAAGAGTAGATAAAGCCGAAATAAGTGACAGTGATTTGATGGCTATACTATGGTAATTTGATTGATTTTAAAATATTACAATTATTAATAATATTATTTATTATAATTGTTAGTGTTTAAAGAAACTGTTTAACTTGACATTATTGGTGATTATTGGTGTTTTAAGCGAGTGTGGAACCAGATTAGACTTCAATCGAAATGGTTAATGAGCGAGATGTATGCGTAGAAAAGCAAATTACGGTATTGTCTTTGTAGAATATTGGCCCTTATATATATATATATATACACTAGCTAAATAAACATCAAGTGTGTATGAGCTAATTTTCTATAGGATGTTTGATAATGGCGGGTTAGATGATGGATATGACTCTCGAAATGCGTAGTTACTGGGATTACTGTTCTCTCTTAAAATATTTGATAAGCCGTTAGATTATTATCTAATGATTATTACTTGTATAGAGATTTTGCAGATTTACTGTTATTTGACAATATTCAGTACTTGTATATAAATGATGGTCACCGTTAAATGTAAATGTGCGTGATGTAGTACGTAATTTAAAATCTAAAATATTATAAATAGTTTGTCCTCATATATATAAATAATATGTATCTATCTATCTTCCATTCAATCTCATGAGTGGACAAAAGAAAAGAAGAGGCATGAGAGACAAAGAAGGGAACTCTTGTGCCAAGGGTATGTATCTCGTAAATATATATATATATATGCAAACCTAACCAACTAGGTAATATATTTAATTCTGAAAAATGATTATATAAGGTAGGATTTGTCAGATTCTCTCATCTTTCTCTTGAAGTAAATTTTATTACATCTTTGCTGGGATTAATATAAGTAATTATACTAAAATTATTGGTGAAAATTAATAACTAACAATGCAATTTTGATGAAGAGGCTAAAATGGAAAATAATTTTCAATTTTATAACAAAAATGTAATATAATAATATAATAATTTGATTTAATTTTTCTTTGCAAAATATAAATATTTTGATCTATAAACTTAATAAACTTATCTAAAGTTATTTCCGCACTGCATACTATGACTCAAAAGTTCAAATACACATCAATTGTTACTCCACATGATCAAAAGGAACGATAGTTATCCTTGATGACACTAATAGCAAATAAGATGGATGACCAATCAACCAATAATTATGAGCCCCAGAAAAACAAATTTTCATAAATAAATTTTCCAATAAAATCATTTGCTTTATAGTAGTGCATGTGCAAAAACTTTTATTGAGAAAATTGTAGGAATATAAGAAAATTTCCACTAGGAATGCTTTAAAGTTATACATTAATTTTTTAAATAATTTATTTAATATTCATAAAAATAATTTAAAATACTATAAAAAGACATAATTATAAAAAAAGTTAATAATTAAAATACGAGCTACCAATGCAATAATCAAATAGTTAAGATATTTGATTTTTATGCTGGAGATTGAAAATTTTGACTCTTTTTCAATATATGGTTGAGATATAAATAAAAAATATGTGTGGTGAGTTGTTTATGTTATAAAAAATATAAAAAAAATAAAAAATAAAAATAAGAAGAAGGGCATAAAAGAATTTTCTTTTTAATTAGAAGCTGTACAAAGAATAAGAAATGCGATATATATATATATATATATATGAGAACATTTTCTTTTATTTTTTAAAAATTTACTTTAATTTTCAGCTTGTATTTATTCTCTG